>NW_028281431.1:0-50976 GCF_059751285.1 Brachycentrus maculatus
TCCCAACCCCAACCCCAACCCCAACCCCAACCCCAACCCCAACCCCAACCCCAACCCCAACCCCAAACCGACGAAAATCTCTTCTCATTAATTTAATAAATGACAATAAAATATTCGTACTTTTTGATTTTATGATTACATAGGTAGATACTCAACGAACAAGCCAAAACTTTCAGGAAAGAAGTCTACTCATTGGTCAAATACTAAAACTACGAGATGAACAACATGCTTGAGAATCTAGAGAATTTAAATAAGCTAGGACAAAGTTTTATCGATCAGAAGCTCGCTCTAACGAAAAAGAAGTAAAGACTATGGGAAGAAGGCAATGTCAGTAAATGGGGATCTGCTGAAAAGATAAGTGTGAGACCAAGCAACAAATAACAAGCCCTTGATTTAATGCTGTCGAAATAAACTCTGGAAGTACTGAAAGCAAGAGATATTTACGCATTGACCAATTATCAATTCTATTTGGAGGCAAACAGACATTTTCGGGAAGATGATAAGTTCATTTGTAAGTATTTTGAGGAGCTGGTGAGAATGCAGGCGCATATTGTTGGAAGGAGTGTGATTGTATGGGCGGATGTGCTCAAAAAGACGCAGTTGCTCACGCCCGATCAGTGATCCCTACAATGTTTAATGGTTCATTGTTATTAATCAAAAGCTATGAATTCTAAAGGATTTTTGGAATATCTTATAAAGTTGAAATATATTAATGTGTTCGATATTTCAGATAATTTTGTAAACATTTCAGAGCATTTTGTAGGGATATTGGGAATTCATAAAATAGATATTACTTTCCAAAAAACTAATCTTTTATGGCGTTGCTACATACAGCTTTGATGAGTTTTCTTATATACAAGCAAATATAAAAATAGTATCTATACTTTAAAGATAAGTAAGGAGTAAGGATGAAAAATTCCAGAAAAAGATCTCCCATATAAAACCCATAAATAATTGAAATAATAACTCAGAGACAAACCAAAATATATCGAGCACGCACGCAAACATGACACATAACATAATACAAAACACCATTTACTTAATACAACCCCTTAAAACAGACTACACTGACTAACTATAGATTTGTCATTGATCCATTCATTCATTCATTCATTCATTCATTCATTCATTCATATTACACCATATAAACATAAACATAAAACTAATGATAACTAGTGTATATCTTTGATGATTGTGTTGATTGTGGAGATATGGATCATACTCTGGCGATATTGTCGAATATAGTAGCAGCGATGACTCTTCTATAATCTTCCAATACCCATGTGGGCTCCAAATTCGAGTAGACCTTCTGTTTGAATTATCGGACACTAGAATAGGAAATAAGTTACGTCGGTGCGAGATATTATGGGATTTATTTTTCATACTAGTTTCGGAGGCAGTTCACATATGTTTCTGCTCGTTCGAATATTCTTGCTTTGGCCTATTCTTGGATGCTTTCATCATTATAGTTTTTAATCACTCTTCCAATCTATTTTTGACGAGTTGCGAGCAGCTTCTGGAAACGATAAATGCAAGTGTTCACGCGGCGGCCAATGAACTCGTTTCGCTCGTTGAACAGTTATTATTTAGCGGCACTCATAGACAGTGTTTATATATATATATTTACATATGCGATTCAAGGATATGGCAGAACATAGCGATTTAATTTCGTATGTTAATTATTCGGAAAAATATGCAGATTTAGAAACAATAGACAGCTATTTAGATAAATCAGAGAGACTTTTGTTGATCTCCAATTAACCAATTTAATATTCAAATTTTAGAGTTAGAGAAATTGTGTACTATCGCATAGGGAATCGTTTATTTTTTAGGAAAGATATTAGATCTTTTGCGTGAGACACTGAATTCGCAATTTGAGCACTATATTCAATTAGAATAATGCGTTATTTTTCATAATGCCAAGTTTTTTCCAATAATCTCAACTAAAAACTCTTGAAAAAACACATATTTATATAAAAATAAAGAGTTTTCAAGAAAATATTCAACAAACTCAACAATAAACTTGGGTCAAATACTCTTTTGCCTTCAATTCTTCATCTTCAATTCCAATCATCCCAATATGGCAATTATCTATATTGTCGAATAATCATTTTATTTGAGAATTAATGCCATGCTTCAAATATTTGAAGAAGCGCCTATTTTATAATAACTTTCATTCGTCACATCAACAACCATGAACGTACATTCTCATTTTATGTAGGGACCGAACATTGTTGCTGAATTCAAAGTCGTCCTAATTGGAGATGGCGGTATTGGCAAGACTACCTTTGTGAAGAGACACATTACTGGCTAATTCGAGAAGAAATATATTGCTACTCAAGGAGTTGAGGTTAGCTCCATCACTTTCTACACTAACCATGGACCCATTAAATTAGGCATTTGGGATACTGCTGGGCAATAGAAGCTAGGAGGACTAAGAGAAGGATACTACATTGGAGCCAATGCCGGTATTCTCATGTTCGATGTCACCACCAGAATTACATATAAGAATGTCCCTAAATGGTATAAGGATTTGACCAGAATCTGTGATAACATCCCCATTGTCCTCGTCGGAAACAAAGTCGACCAAAAAGACAGAAAGGTAAAGGCAAGACAAATCACTTTCCATCGCAAACGAAATCTCCAATACTTCGATATCTCCGCAAAATCGAACTACCAGTATGAAAAGCCATTCCTCTGGATCTTAAGAACTTTGGTTGGAGACCCCAACTTATATTTGGTTGAGGCTTTAGCTCTCAGGCCTCAATAAATTCAAATGGATGCTCAGCAAATTGAGGCACTCACAAGCGAGTGGAAGGAGGCTGAAAACCAGCCACTTCCTGATGAAGAAGATGAAGATTTCAAATGATTGATCACTGTCATTATTCATTTCTTAAAATAACTTATACAATAATAGCAATATACGCAATCTAGACTTCGGTCAATACGGGTCAGCCATTATATTAAGCAGATTAAAAAGCATAAGCATTAACATGAACATGAACATATACATAAACAAGTCATTCCTTCACAACAGAGTCCATTACTTTACTTTCAGCAGCCAACAACTTGATTTTCATCATTAATTTCTAAAATTATAAATGGCTTAGATTATACTATTTAATTTGTTCATCAATGTGTATGTTAAATTTGTCACTATTCTCTTTCATCCATAATAAGTATTGTTTATTCTCACTTTGTAGTAGCTTATCTTTAATTATTCGCAATGGCTTACCATTTGTCAAATGGAAATTTATTTAGTTTTGAATAACATGAAAGTATCCATATAAAGTGCTCGTATACCAAAATACATCGTATAAAAGAGGGAGGAATCGACCTTTGTTCTTTAGGAATTTCCATTGGATCCAAGAATTGATAACTAAAGAGCCGCCTAATATGGCAAAGGTCTTAAACTTGAAATCAGTTTCTAAAGAGTTGATAGTTTCGATGTGAGATTGCAGAATTGGCTCGTTTTATTTATTTAGCTCAAGAAATTGAATATATCGCATGTTATGGATCGCAGTGGAAGAGCTAAGCCTACAAAATAGCCTGATTGCTGCATTTTCGATTGTTTATTGCATTTAATAAACAAAAAAACAGATAAATTAGCTTTCGTTAAGATTAAGATCCAAATTGAATACAATTAAAATTAGTTATCACCATTCAACATGAGTGAAATAAAGATAGACACCATCGAGAAGAACTTCAGCTAGATTTTAGAGCTGGTTGGAGAGAAAGCCTTTGTGAATTGGTAAGCATTTTCACAGAGCAGTTCGGAAGTTGTGAGTACAATCGATGAATTGAACAGGAATATTTCTATCTTTCGGGAAATTCAGCATAAAAATTTCATACAAACCAGTACTTATGCGTTTATTTAGTGAGAAAACTTAAGAGTCTTGATTTGCCTGATCTTATAGGAGCGGTCAAAGGTAAGAAATTGCCGAAGGAAGCCTTGAGAGGAGTTTTGGGGAGGTTTAAACTTGGGGAAAACTAGAAGATTTAACTAATCGACTCGATAGATTCATTAAAATAAACTGCGACATCGGCCTTCGAGGAGTATCTGACAAAGAACACAAGTTTTGCTGAGGAAATCAAAAGATTCAACGAATTCATCAAAGCCAAAGTCAATTAATCGGGGTTTGTGCCCTAGAAGATTCCATAAATCAACATAAAGGCCACAGTCAAACTCGAAATCTCTGAAGAACTGGCCTCCAAACTGGCAAGTGACATCAAAATCTAGCATATCCCAAACTCAAACTATATCGGCCTGAAGACTTACAATCAAATTGTCGACAGCTCATTCACATTGATCAAATAAGAGTATCAGAGGCTCACAATCAATGCAAGGAAAGAGCAGAGAGCCAATTTAAAAGAATACCCAGCCTACCTAAAAACGATGAATGACTACCTCAACAACGGAGAGGCTTTGATAATTGAAGGCCAAGAGCTCATCGCCAAGAAACTGGGGCTTCCCGATAAGAATCTTGAAGCGAGCGAACTAGTGATGATGTAAAAAGGTCTAGGCAATCATATGCTCATGATCCAGACACAGCTCAGAGCCAAAGTTAAGTAACTATATTTCATCATGCAGATAGTGCATAACTCCAACCCAAGAAGTAACTCTGGCCTTAGCCAAGGAGATCATTGAGTATCAAACCGAAATGATCGGCCAGCAGACCGAAACCATTAAAAGTATTTTGGAAGGGCTTCCAAGAACTCAAGAAATCGTACAGACAATTCCGATGCTCCTTGCTTTAATCTTGAATGACTTGGTATTCGAGAAGTACGGTTATGAGGAAGAGGATTTTATGAAGAATGTTGGCGATTAGGCCATCGGCACGAATACAGATCTGATCAAGATCTTCAGATAGATGGAAATCGCAATTATAAAACTGATGCAGGAACTCGGAGTCATCCCGCCAGACGTCGGGAGGATGATGTAGCAATCTGCGGCACAGAGATCAAACAACCCCCAACAGCAGCCAATTGGCAACATGATGCCAGGGCTAATGACAGGGAACAACCCAATGGACATGCTTCAGATGCAGCAGATGCAACAAATGCAACAGATGTTCGGGAATCTGCAACTACCAAAGTGAATAATATCATTTCGATAAACTTGAAGTTATTATATATATCTAACTATTTGTCTACTATCTTAATACTCTGTCAGTGCTGTTAAAATTGTCAACAAGGCCAAAAAGCTCACTTCTGAACAAAGACCCATGAGCCAATACCTAATTAACATCGTTAACTGTTTTATTGTAATAATTAATCCCCGCAGATATCCAAAAACATATCGTTACAAATATAATATATTATTAGTTATGCTCTTCAAAATTATGTGCTGATTCGTATTAATACAGATAAAAAGGGTTAGTTGACTGATAAGTAATTCAATAATCAAAATTCACGGCAATGTTCTGCAATTCCCTTTTTGCGTTTGAGCGAAGGAATCAAAATTATAGAAAAATAAAAAATGTCACAGCTTCAAAATGCCGCGAACCCTCTCAAAAGAGAGAGGATTTCATAAAACAATCGAAAGTCAGTTCTTTTAAGTCATATCGGCCTGAAACATAAAATAAATCAGCAGTGCAGTCCATGTTCGCAACAACGAACAACCGACCTTTGACATCCTAAAATCACAGCAGAACAAATAAAACAGCTTAAACGAGAGCACCAAAAGGCAACCCAAGAAAAAACATATTATGGAGGCCATAAACAGCGAACCACTCAGACCGAGTGAACTAAACTGATGCCGAACTCGTGAAATCGTTTTTACGTTAATGATTTATCCGTTCCCTCCCTTATTACTTTCGACATGCAATTTCAACTTTATATTCATACGAAAACAGAAAAAATCGTAATCAAAGCCAATTCCATATAATCATTAATTCAAATCATACAGACTTTTTCAGCCTTTGTTCATATACACTAAAAAATGCAAAAAAAGTAAGTTTGAATTTATAGTTTTGTGGTAAATCAATCATCAGGAAACACACCTGAGCTCTACATTGTCGACTGTGACTCCTAAGTGATCTGATACTCCTGATCCACGGATTTAGAGTCTGTTCTGTCCTTTTGTTCCTTTTACAACGACCCTGAATGTGTTCATTTATAAATTAGTAGCAAGGGTGTTCAACACATTTACATTGTTAAAAGCGACTATGATTCCATTGCTATGTAATTTTGTGCAAACTCTTGCAACCCATTGCAGAGATAGCTGATAATCGCCATCATCCGGAAGCTCAAAAGTGCTGACATAGTTCGCATTCCCAGAAGCATCAAGTTCTATGACTTGATTGCCTACGGGCCATTTTTTGTTATATACGGTTCCATAGCCTATTTATCCTTGTCTGACTGACCAGCCTAGAAAGTCATTTGTAAATATCCATAGGCGTTTAGAAAGCCTTGGCTGCTCAAAATCTCCATTCACAATATAATTTATGTTTCGATTGCAGACTGGTTTCGGTGGCTGTGCAGGAAGAGTCGGCTGAGTAGGTTAAATTGGTCGAGTAGGTTGCGTTGGTTGAGTTGGTCGAGTCGGTTGAGATGGTAAAAACTGGTTGATGATAGTGGTAGAATTGTTTAAGGGAAGAAGATTAGGTAAAGGAGAGGCCAAAGTAGTAATAAAGGTACTGCTAATAACGACTTATGAAAGACCTCTGATATCAAAGCTGAGAAGAACGTTTGCAATAAGAGTAATTCTGTTTGAGATATCGTTCACTGTCAATCTGATAGGGTATCTTCCTGGTGCAACATTCGTTGGGACAAAGAGTCCCTAAGGGCTTTTTCTCCAAGTAGCGGGCTGGCCATCAAAATCATATTGGTAGGTTCCTGAGCCTCTTTCGGCAACGAATTTCAACAAATAGAAGTCGTTCACTCTTTACACTGTTGTTCTGGCGGGATTTAAGAACAATTGAGGAGCAGATGGGTTCTGTGGGAGTGTTGGGTTCTGAGTTGTGGGACTAGTATTTTGCCTTTCAATCACGATTTCCAACGTTCCTGTATTGCTGATTTGAACTATAATGTCTGCAGTCAGAGTGGTCCTGTTTGGGATATCGTTCACTGTCAATCTGACAGGGTATCTTCCTGGCGCAACATTCGTTGGGACGAAGAGTCCCTAAGGGCTTTTTCTCCAAGTAGCGGGCTGTCCATCAAAATCATATTGGTAGGTTCCTGAGCCTCTTTCGGCAACGAATTTCAACAAATAGAAGTCGTTCACTCTTTACACTGTTGTTCTGGCGGGATTTAAGAACAATTGAGGAGCAGATGGGTTCTGTGGGAGTGTTGGGTTCTGAGTTGTGGGACTAGTATTTTGCCTTTCAATCACGATTTCCAACGTTCCTGTATTGCTGATTTGAACTATAATGTCTGCAGTCAGAGTGGTCCTGTTTGGGATATCGTTCACTGTCAATCTGACAGGGTATCTTCCTGGCGCAACATTCGTTGGGACGAAGAGTCCCTAAGGGCTTTTTCTCCAAGTAGCGGGCTGGCCATCAAAATCATATTGGTAGGTTCCTGAGCCTCTTTCGGCAACGAATTTCAACAAATAGAAGTCATTCACTCTTTACACTGTTGTTCTGGCGGGATTTAAGAACAATTGAGGAGCAGATGGGTTCTGTGGGAGTGTTGGGTTCAGTGTGATTGTGGGGTTCTCAGTCGTTGGACTGCCACTTTGCCTTTCAATCACGATTTCCAAGGTACCTGTATTGCTGATTCGAACACTAATGTCTGCAATTAGACTGGTCCTGTTTGGGATATCGTTCACTGTCATTCTGACAGGATATGTGCCTGGTGCAACATTCGTTGGAACAAAGAGTCCCTCAGGGCCTTTCCTCCAAGTCGTAGGCTGACCAATGAAATCGAACTGGTAGGTTCCTGAACCTCCTTCAGCAACAAATTTCAACAAATAGAAATCGTTCACCCTTTACACTGTTGTTCGAGCAGGATTCAAAAATAATTGTGGAGCAGATGGGTTCAGTGTGATTGTGGGGTTCTGAGTTGTTGGGTTCAGCGTGATTGTGGGGTTCTGGGTTGTTGGATTTTGAGTTGTGGGGTTCTGAGTTGTTGGGTTCTGTGGGAGTGTTGGGTTCTGAGTTGTGGGACTGGTATTTTGCCTTTCAATCACGGTTTCCAACGTTCCTGTATTGCTGATTTGAACTATAATGTCTGCAGTCAGAGTGGTCCTGTTTGGGATATCGTTCACTGTCAATCTGATAGGGTATCTTCCTGGTGCAACATTCGTTGGGACAAAGAGTCCCTAAGGGCTTTTTCTCCAAGTAGCGGGCTGGCCATCAAAATCATATTGGTAGGTTCCTGAGCCTCTTTCGGCAACGAATTTCAACAAATAGAAGTCATTCACTCTTTACACTGTTGTTCTGGCGGGATTTAAGAACAATTGAGGAGCAGATGGGTTCTGTGGGAGTGTTGGGTTCAGTGTGATTGTGGGGTTCTCAGTCGTTGGACTGCCACTTTGCCTTTCAATCACGATTTCCAACGTTCCTGTATTGCTGATTCGAACTATAATGTCTGCAGTCAGAGTGGTCCTGTTTGGGATATCGTTCACTGTCAATCTGACAGGGTATCTTCCTGGCGCAACATTCGTTGGGACGAAGAGTCCCTAAGGGCTTTTTCTCCAAGTAGCGGGCTGTCCATCAAAATCATATTGGTAGGTTCCTGAGCCTCTTTCGGCAACGAATTTCAACAAATAGAAGTCGTTCACTCTTTACACTGTTGTTCTGGCGGGATTTAAGAACAATTGAGGAGCAGATGGGTTCTGTGGGAGTGTTGGGTTCTGAGTTGTGGGACTAGCATTTTGCCTTTCAATCACGATTTCCAACGTTCCTGTATTGCTGATTCGAACTATAATGTCTGCAGTCAGAGTGGTCCTGTTTGGGATATCGTTCACTGTCAATCTGACAGGGTATCTTCCTGGCGCAACATTCGTTGTGACGAAGAGTCCCTAAGGGCTTTTTCTCCAAGTAGCGGGCTGGCCATCAAAATCATATTGGTAGGTTCCTGAGCCTCTTTCGGCAACGAATTTCAACAAATAGAAGTCATTCACTCTTTACACTGTTGTTCTGGCGGGATTTAAGAACAATTGAGGAGCAGATGGGTTCTGTGGGAGTGTTGGGTTCTGAGTTGTGGGACTAGTATTTTGCCTTTCAATCACGATTTCCAACGTTCCTGTATTGCTGATTTGAACTATAATGTCTGCAGTCAGAGTGGTCCTGTTTGGGATATCGTTCACTGTCAATCTGACAGGGTATCTTCCTGGCGCAACATTCGTTGGGACGAAGAGTCCCTAAGGGCTTTTTCTCCAAGTAGCGGGCTGTCCATCAAAATCATATTGGTAGGTTCCTGAGCCTCTTTCGGCAACGAATTTCAACAAATAGAAGTCGTTCACTCTTTACACTGTTGTTCTGGCGGGATTTAAGAACAATTGAGGAGCAGATGGGTTCTGTGGGAGTGTTGGGTTCTGAGTTGTGGGACTAGTATTTTGCCTTTCAATCACGATTTCCAACGTTCCTGTATTGCTGATTTGAACTATAATGTCTGCAGTCAGAGTGGTCCTGTTTGGGATATCGTTCACTGTCAATCTGACAGGGTATCTTCCTGGCGCAACATTCGTTGGGACGAAGAGTCCCTAAGGGCTTTTTCTCCAAGTAGCGGGCTGGCCATCAAAATCATATTGGTAGGTTCCTGAGCCTCTTTCGGCAACGAATTTCAACAAATAGAAGTCATTCACTCTTTACACTGTTGTTCTGGCGGGATTTAAGAACAATTGAGGAGCAGATGGGTTCTGTGGGAGTGTTGGGTTCAGTGTGATTGTGGGGTTCTCAGTCGTTGGACTGCCACTTTGCCTTTCAATCACGATTTCCAAGGTACCTATATTGCTGATTCGAACACTAATGTCTGCAATTAGACTGGTCCTGTTTGGGATATCGTTCACTGTCATTCTGACAGGATATGTGCCTGGTGCAACATTCGTTGGAACAAAGAGTCCCTCAGGGCCTTTCCTCCAAGTCGTAGGCTGACCAATGAAATCGAACTGGTAGGTTCCTGAACCTCCTTCAGCAACAAATTTCAACAAATAGAAATCGTTCACCCTTTACACTGTTGTTCGAGCAGGATTCAAAAATAATTGTGGAGCAGATGGGTTCAGTGTGATTGTGGGGTTCTGAGTTGTTGGGTTCAGCGTGATTGTGGGGTTCTGGGTTGTTGGATTTTGAGTTGTGGGGTTCTGAGTTGTTGGGTTCTGTGGGAGTGTTGGGTTCTGAGTTGTGGGACTGGTATTTTGCCTTTCAATCACGGTTTCCAACGTTCCTGTATTGCTGATTTGAACTATAATGTCTGCAGTCAGAGTGGTCCTGTTTGGGATATCGTTCACTGTCAATCTGACAGGGTATCTTCCTGGCGCAACATTCGTTGGGACAAAGAGTCCCTAAGGGCTTTTTCTCCAAGTAGCGGGCTGGCCATCAAAATCATATTGGTAGGTTCCTGAGCCTCTTTCGGCAACGAATTTCAACAAATAGAAGTCATTCACTCTTTACACTGTTGTTCTGGCGGGATTTAAGAACAATTGAGGAGCAGATGGGTTCTGTGGGAGTGTTGGGTTCAGTGTGATTGTGGGGTTCTCAGTCGTTGGACTGCCACTTTGCCTTTCAATCACGATTTCCAAGGTACCTGTATTGCTGATTCGAACACTAATGTCTGCAATTAGACTGGTCCTGTTTGGGATATCGTTCACTGTCATTCTGACAGGATATGTGCCTGGTGCAACATTCGTTGGAACAAAGAGTCCCTCAGGGCCTTTCCTCCAAGTCGTAGGCTGACCAATGAAATCGAACTGGTAGGTTCCTGAACCTCCTTCAGCAACAAATTTCAACAAATAGAAATCGTTCACCCTTTACACTGTTGTTCGAGCAGGATTCAAAAATAATTGTGGAGCAGATGGGTTCAGTGTGATTGTGGGGTTCTGAGTTGTTGGGTTCAGCGTGATTGTGGGGTTCTGGGTTGTTGGATTTTGAGTTGTGGGGTTCTGAGTTGTGTGGGTTCTGTGGGAGTGTTGGGTTCTGAGTTGTGGGACTGGTATTTTGCCTTTCAATCACGGTTTCCAACGTTCCTGTATTGCTGATTTGAACTATAATGTCTGCAGTCAGAGTGGTCCTGTTTGGGATATCGTTCACTGTCAATCTGATAGGGTATCTTCCTGGTGCAACATTCGTTGGGACAAAGAGTCCCTAAGGGCTTTTTCTCCAAGTAGCGGGCTGGCCATCAAAATCATATTGGTAGGTTCCTGAGCCTCTTTCGGCAACGAATTTCAACAAATAGAAGTCATTCACTCTTTACACTGTTGTTCTGGCGGGATTTAAGAACAATTGAGGAGCAGATGGGTTCTGTGGGAGTGTTGGGTTCAGTGTGATTGTGGGGTTCTCAGTCGTTGGACTGCCACTTTGCCTTTCAATCACGATTTCCAAGGTACCTGTATTGCTGATTCGAACACTAATGTCTGCAATTAGACTGGTCCTGTTTGGGATATCGTTCACTGTCATTCTGACAGGATATGTGCCTGGTGCAACATTCGTTGGAACAAAGAGTCCCTCAGGGCCTTTCCTCCAAGTCGTAGGCTGACCAATGAAATCGAACTGGTAGGTTCCTGAACCTCCTTCAGCAACAAATTTCAACAAATAGAAATCGTTCACCCTTTACACTGTTGTTCGAGCAGGATTCAAAAATAATTGTGGAGCAGATGGGTTCAGTGTGATTGTGGGGTTCTGAGTTGTTGGGCTCAGCGTGATTGTGGGGTTCTGGGCTGTTGGATTCTGAGTTGTGGGGTTCTGAGTTGTTGGGTTCAGTGTGATTGTGGGGTTCTGAGTCGTGGGACCACCGCATTGCCTTTCAATCACGATTTCCAACGTTCCTGTATTGCTGATTTGAACTATAATGTCTGCAGTCAAAGTAGTCCTGTTTGGGATATCATTCACTGTCAATCTGACGGGGTATCTTCCTGGCGCAACATTCGTTGGAACAAACAGTCCTTCAGGGCCTTTTCTCCAAGTCGCAGGCATACCATTGAAATCGAACTGATAGTTTCCTGAGCCTCCTTCAACAATGAATTTCAACAAATAGAAGTCGTTTACCCTTTATACTACAGTCTTATCTGGGTTTATATATAACCTGTTTTCCGCATTTTAATTGACAATTTCTACAGCATTTCTTCTTTGTGAAAAAGTATATGTCGAGTCTTCTCCGCCTCCTACGATATAGATTTTAATCAGTTGGTTATCGAATACATGGACAATAACATATAAGTCGGTTTTTGAATTATCTTGAAGATTAAGCATAGAAACTTTGACTTGATATCGATCCTTTTGGACATTTGCAGGAATGACAAGCCCATCAGCGCTTTTTGACCAAGCCTTGGGATAATCTTAGAAATCAAACCTTTATCTCCCTGATCCTCCTTCACGACTCAACTTAAGTTCAAAGAATTCATTTCCTTATCTTGTGAGGAAACTAAGAGAAGGGCGAATCGTCACTCTCGATGTTGCAGGAAAGATAGATGTTGCCCTTGTTGGTTGGGTAAGCAAGTTTTGGCCAAATGCCAAAGCTAAGACGATAAACAAAACGAAAAGCTTGTTTCTCATGAATTTCTTAATTATAGAAAAGAAAAATTAAACCTGATTTCTATTTTAATTATACAAAAATCGAACTATTTGATTTTGAAGGCAAACAAAACATCGTTTGAAATAGTGAAATGTAAGATATACTTTGGACAATTTGCTCACAATAAGTCAAAATAAAAGAAAGAAGGTTGGTTTGTTTTAAAAATAATTGAATTTTTATTGCTTAGTCTTTAAATTTCATTCCCAAATTCGATCATTTTTAAATATTCAAAGGCATAATTGAATAAAAGAGATGCTGAAACATAAAAATTGATAAGGATAAGCTTATCACATTGCCTGATCATATGATGATGTCGATATTTATACCATGAACTTATGCAAAGCATCATCTTAGCTCCATCATGAACAATATATATCAAAGCATAAAGACAAATGCAATGCTCAAACATGAAATATATCTGAATTGATCAGAAAACTGATCAGCCTTTGACAAAGAAATTTAAATTGCATATATACATTTGCCAATGCGGCCGTAGTAATCCTGAAATCCTGAAATAAATCTCAATAATATTCAAATCACCACATTGAATTATAAATAGCCTACAGTTATATAATCTTAACTCACAAGGCAATGTCATAAATAAAATAATCATCCACACGAATAACTCAAATAAACAGCCATAAGCCATTTGTCCTCTAAAATTAATTCCATCCGTTAGATCTTTCCGCGAATGATTTACTCGCAATCTATAAAAGATTCGATATTTCAAGTCGGGCAAATCGCAATCCCAAACAGTAACTACCTATTGAAACTATTGCCCAATTGATTTCATCATTAAAAGGCTGCAAGCCTTCACATATTCAAAAATGCATGTCACAAGCACTGATCAAATAATCACTAAGTTGGAATTAATTTTTGGCATTTTTGGACCAATAAAGCGAAGTGCGACATAAAATATTCGACTGGCTTTTACATGAAAAAGTAATCATAAAGTACAAATTCAAACAGTAGTATCCATTCAAGCAAAAAATCTAAAAGCACTTCTAAGAAATAACATACCTAAACTTCACAAAGCTTGGCAATGATTAATTGCTATTTGTTGTGGTGGATTTTAAGAAGATTTCACTAATAAATATTTCTGATGGGCAGTTCAAATAAATTGACACATACATGCAGAAGAACTAAGGGACTAAGAAATTAATAAAAGAGCAATAAGTATTGAATGAAGGTGATTAACTTTAACTCAAATCACAAATAAAAAAGAACTCACATCCAATCACAAAAGATAAACAAAAAACAATCAAAGGGACATTTAATAATAAAAGCACAATTATCTCCGAGAGAAATATTCATGTGAACTCAGATTTCAATGCTGGTAATTCTATGATGAGTGCCACCAACATTGATGATTAGGCCTATTATAAAAAATAGAGAAAGAATATTCATTCGATGTTCACAATATTCGCAGAACTGCCTTTATAGGAGGCTTGTGAAATTGCGGAGCTTGCCAGTGAAAGATTAAAGAATAGAAATATAAATGCAGCCTATGTTTCAAATATCCGGGACAAATATAGCAGCTTTGAAACTTAAAAAATTTAACAAAGAGTAACAGGGCAAATGTAGCTGAAACCTTTAGAAAAAGCCGTAAAAAAATTAAACTTAATGCATAAACAAAAGATGGAACTCTCCTACAATCCATATCAAATACCTGGTTCATCAAGAATTCAAAACCGCAACGAAACGCTAGTCCCAAACTCAAAAAAACTAGCATTCGAAAGAAAATAAAAAGAATACTTCATGTAATGCAGTTCATTAAAGTTCTGCCAATAGCTCAGTTGCATTGCCGTAATCTACTATAACATGGAAGTCTGTTTAATAAAGATCGCAAAAGAGTACAATAAAATAGTCCTACAAGTACAAGATAAAATGAAGGTATTACTCGAAAAAGACCATAAAAAGAACTAAGTGGTCTAGTCTATAGATTTCTACAAGCATCGCATAACAAACAAATGGTTTCTTATCGTCTTATTACGAGTTGAATATAAAAATGAAAACAAAAGTAGAAATGGTTCTGTGATAAAGGGATACGAAATTGTTATTAATGAGAATAGCAGTCGGATGAGTGAGGCTCCTTATAGGTTTACTACTTAGAGAAAGTAATAGTTTCTGATTAATCTTGGCGCCAATGAGATTATTTCAATTGTTACGCAATCTGAGTTTTGTATCTATGCAATTAGTCATGATGGCAAGTTTATAATATGTAAGTAGGATTACATTCTTAATGGCGAGTAGATGTGTTATTGGAGAATCGAAAGATAAGAAAGATTTAAGAATGTTAACGTTTCTTTATCTTGCATCGATGTCAGTGCTAACTCGAAGAAAGCATTAATTGGCACTATTAAAGGATCTCTTATAATTTATGACTTGTTTAGTCATCATTACAAAATTCAGAAGATTTGCTTGGATTCCATTGTAAAAATAAGGATAAATGACGATCGCGGGTATATTCTGACATCTAACCAGAAGATGATTGTGTTCGATATTATTAGAAATTAAGAGATACAAGTTTTTGGAGTTCGAAATTAGGAGAGATTGCATTAGAAGGTTAAAAATTTTGAACTTGAGGGAAATAATATTGTTTGTTATGGCACATAAATCAGAATATTTTAGTAAGTCATCAATGAGACCCTTCAACATGAAAAAGCTAAACTCCAAAATATGTATACATGGAGGCTGAATAAGCTATCAAAATCAAAAGGCACAACAGCAATAACCAGCATACCCTACCAGTTTCCAAGTTCTAGGACACAAACTACCGATGCGTAACTCGTGCTAACCTCCAAAAACTATATACTCGTGCTTACATAAATCCAATAAGCCATATTCTTCTCAACATCGAGCCTAGAGGTGAAATTCACCGTGATCTTGGATATAGCCTATGATGCAAAGATCATGAAAATGTCGCTCTCATAAGATTAGAAATTGCTCGCCATTCTTTTATTTGATCAGACAATATACATATTTAACGTGCATACTCAATAGCTCTTTCTACACATGAAATCTACCTACATCCAGAAATACACAACCATCAGCTTCCTCGACCATAAGAATTAATACTTTATGGGTGCTGGCACTGAATCTGGCAATATCTATCTATTCACTTATCCTATTAGCACAGAAAAGCCTTCGAAGTTACTATAGCTGCATAGGAAACCTGTAACTTGTACAATCCTCAAGAAGAATATTCTGATTTCAACAGCCGAAGATCATTTAATCGGAATATGGCAGCTACCTTTCAACATTCTTAAACACGAAATTGATTTAAAAAAAGCAAACATAAATGACTATCTAATCGAAAACATAGGCCATTACTTATAAAATTTATCCTATTTCCGTTCTTTCATGGGAAGGATTTATGAAATCGATGTTGACGCTGGAACTTTTATCAGAACTTAAAATGATTTTGCAGAGCATGTAGCATTTGCTGTTGATTCATGCACAGGTGATCTTATGGTTGGTCAAAAGAAACAGATTGTTACTATTTGGTCGAAGAAAATATCAAAGGCTAACTGGGAATTGAAAAAATAATCGAAATTTGACTCTAACAACTAAATTATTGGGATTGGAATTGTCCCTAGTGAAAAGTCAATAATCTTTACATAGCGATAGTATGTAGTTTGGCCAATAAAAAGTTAAAAGCCTTTGCCTATTAAATATTTGGTTGATTCTTTTTATAAATGAATTTCTTCGAGGATCATTTGATATGCCAGTTATCAATAAATTTATAATAGAAATAGTTTCAAGACTCACTCGCGAGCTCACTAAATTTAATGTCATGCATTTCTCGTTGGTTCATTACTTTGAGAGAAAGAGAGAATTTTATTCATACTTATGAAGTCAAATAGAATTAATGATTAAATGCAAATATCATATGATCCGATAGGGTATATACCTATCGGCTTTAAAGCTTTAGATTCCTTCAACAATTGATTTGGTAAAATGACTCGGCCCACAAATCAGTATTTGGCTCAGCTATTCATCAGCAATGAATCTTTTCAACAGTTTTTCAAATCGCTATGAAACTATTTCCACGTGTGAAATATCTATGTTTTTATGGCTTTTATGGCTGTTTTCTTTCATTTTGAAGACTGACTGCATTACTCCATTTTTAGCAAGCTGGTTGCATTGATAGAGTGTGATAGCGTGCACCTCGTCGAGGGATCCAACTGCGAAGTTAAGGGAAAACTTAAACTGTTTGAATGGGTCTTATGTGAGTAAGGGGTCATTTGTGCATATTTATAATGAGTTTGAATGGTTCTGTTTGAGAAGCAGATTTTTGTACAATAAATCGATGAGGTCGCTGAATGGATAGATTCCTGTTCCTGCCGCAAACATGACAATTTTCCCAGGTTTCGTGTTTTGAAGTGACAACCCAAATCCTCTACTTTCACTTAGAATTATTTTACCACTGAACTATGTGTTAATGTATTTGGAGGTAAATGCTCCTTTTTTATATTTTTTAATCAAAAGCGGTACTTCTGATAAATTCTAATCTTTCTGCATTATGATCCGAGTCGATGTTCCTATATTCTCATCATTAGAACTGCCTGCATAGATTGTGGTTAAATCTTTTAACTACTACTCCGCCATTGCACATAGTGAAGACAGATTCTTTTTTTGTAGAAAATTGACCATAGTATAAAGCCTGGTTATTTTGTCAGCAGCAGTAAGCGCGTAATACTGTCCAATTTGCGATAAATTTGTGTATCCCCGATATATAAAAGGAGTATCTAAACTGGCCAAGTAAATAATATAGACATTCGAGTTATTGTTGAGCTATTGAGTATGTTTCATGCTGACTTTGTTAAGAGGTTCTATGTTTGTATAGAGTTTAGGGATGCGAAGATTGGCTATTGGCTCACCAGCTAAAATTAGACTCCGAGAACTATGGACCCATGGTTTATCTTATTTTGAAAATACTTCTATTGATTACATTCCATAAATAAATCTGTCAACTTCTCTTTTTTTGATTTTGTTGATTATTTGCCAACCACCAGGATGCGATGATTGGATCAAATCGATAGAATAAACTTGATTTGCGAACACAAAGTAATTCTATCCGTATATTTATAGACCTTTCTCAGAGTGTACAGATCTGAGCTCCTCGTTTGCTTTGTTTTTATTGCAACAAATTGATCCTTGTTTTGGAAGCGACACCTTTGTCATTGTGTGCGGCCTGAATTTTAAGAAGAGATATAAGCCAATAGAAACAATCTCGATTGATATAATAGCAGCTTTGGCAGGTATTAGAGCTGGATTTTTAAATCCGATATACAGTGGAGGCCTTGTTCCAATATATATGAGCCAACCGAAACAAGTGTGCATGATGTTGATAGCCCTTGTCAGATAGGATTTCACTCTTGGAGAAGTCTCTCCGAATCGGCAGATTGCACCAGATAGCAAGATCAAAGGGATGAGCATGAAAACAAAAAATCCAATCATTTAAACTTCGGAGAATCGCGTGATTTATAAGTTTACGAGCTCAATCATAGAAGATAGCACCATAATCAGAGAGAGGAGTACATTGCACCCGATATGGATAGGAATTGCATAGTACCATTGCTTGAAGTATAGGGACCAGATTGCAACATGAGCTAATGCAAACCATGCCAGGTACATTAGTACACCATGAAGGACACCATAATCAAAGCCTTGATATTGTCGATGACTCGATCCACCCATTGCAAGCTTTATTATTATAGAAGAATCTTAATTTGTGCGAAAATACTGGCAAAGAGCTAAATCCCAGTAAACTAAGCCAAATAAATGATTCTCTAATTAACAGAAGAATATATTCAATTATTATTGGATAGCTCAGATTAAATTACAGTTATATGCAAAAGAGAATTGCTGAGTTATATTGCAAATGTTCTGCAGAGCCAGTTATAAGAATAATATATTCATATTGACTTTGAAGATGACTTCTGAGCCAAAAAGAATAATGACTGATTATAAGATTAGTGTTTCCTTTATCTTTTATTCAAGCCTTCCCTAACACACAAAATAAATGTTTTTACAATAAAGTGCGATATAAAGCATATCGTATTGATCTTAGGGCATTCTTTTTTGATTTTGTGGCTATTTTTGTATGGTTTATTTTAATTAATTAGTTTATTTAGTTATTTAGTTTATGTTTATGTAGTTGTTGATACTTTTGTTTTTTTATAGACTTTGCTTTGAAATGAAGCAATTTGCTTCTTCACTACCTCTCCTATGCAGAGCTTTTCTGTTATAAAGAATAGTAAATCGGGAGCTACAGGATATTTAAATAACAAAAATAACATCTAATTTTTTACTTAAATCCATACACAAATAAATGACAACAAACTTGGTTTTCGTCATTGAACACAAAGTATTTAAAAATTAATTAGTATTGGCTGCGACGAGAATTTCCAACCCCAACCCCAACCCCAACCCCAACCCCAACCCCAACCCCAACCCCCAACCCATGGTCCTGTTGAAGAGCTTCTAACCTTATAACAATAAATATAAACATATAAATATAATTATTCATTAAATAATTACGGAAGGTTAATAATAATAATGTTAGATTTAATTATATATGCAAATTAGGAAATTAAGGATATAGATTTGCATAACAAATTAAACAGAAAAGAAATTATCTTATTGATATATTAGAAGGATATTCGACACTTTTCAAAGCCTACAGAAATACGGTTTTGATTTTGCTTCATATTTTTCAGTATTATTTCAACCAAATATCTTGATGCGCGTACATTCGTTAGGGATCAAGACATATCTTATTCAACATATATCTCCACATCAAACATAAACCCACCATAAATTATTCAGATAACAGATAACAAACAGATAACTTTCTCATGCATAAATAATAATCTCCTATCATTCGTTCATTCATTAGTTGGCATTACCTTTGTTGCCACAACAAAAGCTCTTCATCACCCTTTCTTTGATCTGTCTGCTCATTGCATGGCTTGCACTCTTCCCTCCAAACTAACTGACATCACTACAATGCTAATTCTATTTTGATTTGTCTGAATTGCTCGAGTCATAATGATTACCCAAAGTGAATTAGACTATTTTTGGGGGTGGGCTCGGCTTCAATGCATTACCTTTGCACTGTTTGTGGTTGCTATGGCTATTGTTCACACTGCTTACACTGTTTGAAGTGATGACTTTGGAATGCAGCAGTTTATTCCTTTCGTGTTCATGTTCATACGCATGTTCATATTCATGATAGTTGTGATTATAGTTTGAATTGGGACTATTCAACGTAGAGTGCAGATTTGTATGCCTTTTACTCGATACTGTGAGTGAAGAGCTAAACTAATTATAATTCTGAGTTAAAATCTAATTTATTTCTCTTTATAAGTGCTTCAGAACTTACCGACGGATCATTTTGATTGGCCTTCCTGTTTGCCGATGTATCAATGCAATTAGATTGGCTTTTTAAAGCTTAAGCATTTCGATTTCACTCTCGTGTAATTTTAGTAGCTAATCGAACATACTCTTATTTAATTAGAAACCGATCTCATGAGTGACAGTTTTGTCATCCTCTAAGATTTTATTTTATACATCCTATAAGTGCCAAAATGAGACATTTTTAGTGACTTTCGCATTGGATTAGCAAACAGTATTCTATAAATGCTCCTAATTCTTCATTTTCATAAGTTTGCTAAATAAAAACGACTCCTATTATGGTTCGGCTGTCAATACTGTAGTTGCCGATTTAGTAGAATTAGAAGGATGGGAGTACACTAAAGAACTTTTCTATATGGGAGTGTTCGTTGAATCTGCATTCTGCTTGTGATTGAATGAGTGAACTGGTTTGCTCTATTTAATAGGTTTTGATGGGTTAATGGGGGTTGAGATTAAATTGAGATGTGGGACAGTTTGATTTTGTTTGGAATTGTTTTTAGGGTGTGTATTTTGGTTTTCGTATGATTCCAGGAGTCCTTTGAAGCTGAGCATTGTGTTGTTAATTGTCCGTTAGCTTATTATTATTATAATAGTTAGTAGTTGGAGATTGCTAATATTTATGCGAGTGAATCTGCTATTAATTATTATGATATATATATTTATTATCACTGATTTCTGATCGAAATAAGCATTATCATAAATGAAATTAAGTAAAAGTAACTCACAGTTAGTGCCGATGACAATTTGAAAGCCAGCACTTTAACATTTGTAGCAGATATCGAACATCAACTAATAAACACATTAGTTAACTAAATTAATGAATACAATAAATTCATCAATAACAAATAAGTAAAATCTCAAATTTTACACTAATAAATAGAAAAGCTTGATTATAACAAAATAGCATAATTTGCGTATAGAATATTCTAAAGAATGAACAAAGGCGAAGATAATTCTAAACTAATAGGTTAGCAGACCAATAAAATAGGCAATTATTTCAGCAACCCCGAACAAACGAAAAGCTGTATTACAGATCTCTGCATACAGTTCATGAAAAAGTACAGTAATAATTTCACGTATACCCAATAAGATATTGTAACAGATCTCCAAAAGCTCCATAGTAAGGTTAATATTTATCGATGCTACATTGCCAATTTCTTACTTGATTATGAGCCATGCGAAGTTCTAGGCAAAATTCTTATATCTATCAATTAGAATACAGATACTGTTGTTTAATTTATACGGAGTGAAGGAATCAGAAAGAAGGATCAATTGGAATCCAGAATTGCTTAGCTTTAAAGCAGACTTTAAAAACAAGGGTTTTGCAGCATGTGCTAAAAATTAATTTTGAAAACAAAGACATCAGGACAGTTAGCTGCTCTAGGAGTCGGTCAGTTTCGCGATGTGTTCAATATGTTTGATTACGGTTAGTGCTAACTCACAAAGCATAGGTTCAACTATGAGCAAGATAAAGCAAATCTAGACTTTCAAACAAGGCTCACGAAGGTTTGGCAAAACAAAAAGGCCTTAGAATAAACATTGCATTCAATGGGCAAATCCATGAACAAAAAATAATATAGTTACGAAATCAGCCTAAACTAAACATTGGAATTTCAGGAGATTATCAGATCAAACATTTCTGAGCTTTTGAGAACTGGTAAAACTATCCCTGCTGACTCACAACAGAAATTTGATTAAAGTCTCTAATAACTAATTCGAAAGATATACATGAAAGTACGAATGTAACTTAAAATGGCGAAAAAAACAGAGATAGGTGTCCAAGTCGAAGAGTAATAATTACCTGAAATAAACAAAAAGACCTTAACTAAAATGCAAAAGATAGACGAACAAAAAAAGATTAAAGCATTAGCCTAATAACTTCAGCAGAAAAAGGAAAGTATTTTAGAGCTATCTCAAAAACTTAATCAAAAAATAGTTGAACTTTAAGGTATAACTCTTTCATCAGCTACTTTAATCAACAAATTAAAGATATTTGAGGACAATTCTGATTTAATGGCAAATAAGCTAAAATAAGCAGATATTGAGTTCAATAGTTTATCGATTAAATATTCTGAGTTGAACTCGATTTACAAGGATTCATTGAAGATTATTGAAAATTTGAAAAAAAGGAATTTAAAGAATAGCGATAAACAACCTTAAGATAGCAGCAGTCTTGATATAGAGACTTTTGGAGAAATTGACAGTAAAAAAAGAAATCATATTCAAAAGTACTTTCGAGTGAAAAATAAAAATTAGGGGTCCATCGATGAAAATTTATAAAAATTAGTGTCAAGCATAAAAGATATCCACGAAAAAAGTAATGAAAATACTGAAGAAATTGCTAATGACGCAATCTTAGACTAAAATTAATAACTTTTGCAATAACAAAGTTTAAATTTGGCTCAGGGTAAAAGACGTACTGCAGCCCATATGCTACGAAAAAACACAAAGATTATGTTCAAGTAGCCTTCCAAACGTCATATCTCGATTTAATATTAAAAAATTGGCGACGATATTGTCTAAAGTAACCCAACAAAAAATTATCAAGATGAAAACGCAAATGAAAATGAAAGTAACATTGACAACAAATAGGATAAATTCCAAAAGTAAAAAAATAAAAGTTCCGAATAAATTAATCAAGATACAGTTTTTGAGAATTAAAACTAACAGAGAAGTGAAGCAATGCCATCGCTTTGGTAAATCGAGCCCAAACTAAACTATTAAGAAATGATTCTTAATGCAATTTTCAATAAAAAGGGCTAACCAAAAAAAGTAATGATGTCAGCAGCAAGATCTTTCAAAAGTCTGCAATCAAAGCATAGCATTAAAAAATAATCGATCGATTCCAATGCTGTTCTTGAAGGATCAATTTAAATTTAAGAACCGAAAGATATGGAAAAAATATATAATATAAATATTGCAATCCCTTAATAGTTAGTCAAGAAAAATGATAGTTCAGATTTAATGCAAAATCGTGATAAATAAAAGAAAGTGTAAACTCTGAAAAAAAATGAGCCTAGGCTAAAAAAAACCCAACAAAAAAACCATCAAATAAACCTAAGTAAAATCCATGAATCTGAAAAGATAAAGGATTCATTTGAAATTCTCTAATAAAATAGAAAAAGAAACCATCAAACAAAAAGTCATTATGCAAAACATTAACACAATAATCAAGATTCGAATTAATTAAGTTCAAAGAAATATAATTATAATGCAGAAAACAAAATAAACTAATTCAAAGTAGCGAGAAATTTATCAAAAGGTTAGGGAAATAGTGATATAAATTCTTCATTTAAAAAAAAAAAAATTCGAAAATAAATAAATTCTCACCCCATAGATTAAGTAAGTGAATAGAATGCGAAGTTAGTTCTATATAAGAGTCTGAATTAAGAAACGACAAAAGCTTTAGATTGCTAACAATTCAAAACTAAACTAAACGACTTTATTACAGCTCTTGAAAACTAATATAAAAATAATGATAAAACACATTAGTATAATGCAAGCAGAAGAGCTAAGAGCAATCTGAGTGTGTATTCTCTTGGCTTATGCAAGAACAATGGCAAAAGTATCGAATGTTTGAAGCCAGGTCTCTAATTAAAAATTGCATTATAAAAAATAAAAAAGAGGCGTGGGACTTTTCATCATTAATCAGCATTAAAATTAAATACAGAACTTAGCAAATACTAAAAAATAGCTGGTCTGCATAATTTTACTGTGACTCATACTCCTTTAAATATCTCTCGAGCAAATAATAGTGTTGATTAAACTCTGGGCTCATAATGCCAACTACAGAAGAAAAGTATATCAATTTTTCCAGGAATCATAAACTCTGATAAAAATAAACACAAATTCAAAGAAATTATGAACCTATTCTAAGGCATTTATAAAAACTATGCGTAAAAATATGAAAAAATCATAAAAAATGGCGTATTTAATTTCAACACAAATGAAATTCTGACAAAACATTAGAAATTATTTTTAAGAACCACAATGATCTTCTTCGCAAAAGTGCATGTTGACGATTAAGACTATTACCAACACCTTAAACGTATCATAGAGCAGCCATTTATAAATTAATCTCGAAAAGCAGGCTAAATTACGATATAAACATAAAATCAAGCTCACCTCAAATAATCAACAGTATAGTAGTCTCGTGCAACATCAATATATATGAGTCAATGTGAAAAATCGAAGATCGAAGGAAATAATTAAAATATAAACAGAAACATGGATTAAAATATGAATAAAAAGGGAGGATACTCATTCGACAATATAATGAAGTTTATTATATTTGTCCATCGGAAGTGTGAGAGGAATAATGGCAATGGAAATGGTCAAGGCAAAGACAATAACAATGGGAAAAGTGGAAGAATTTGTCAGCATTTACTTTTTTTCCTGAAAAAACTGAAAGAAGTTTTAGAGATCTTCCATTAAATAAATTGAATTCGTACGATCGATCCTTCATTAATAAATGACTGTTTTCCCCTCAAATCCTATATTACTAATTATATTACATTAAATTTGAGCCAACAGTCCATCATTATATATGCATACTGTCAGATAAATGAAATATCTTCCTTTATAAGTTAGTTGTAATTTCTAAGCATAAGAATTGTCTCATGATTGAAATATGTTCCTTTTATTTAAGCTATTTCCTATTTGTGCTTTGGGTCAGTTATACTCATTTTCACCCTATCACTACCCCTAACACTCCCATTGATACTCGCACTAACATCCTTATAAATACTCCCACAAATACTCATTAGATATAATCCAATCCGCATAATATAACTCGAAATAACTATATTAATTGATGATTTTCTTTTGTTTAGTTCTTGAATGCATGCATTCTGCGTGACTCTTACTCATACAAACAGCATAGTCGCAGAGTCACATAGTAACAATAACTTTATTCGGAGTACTTGCAAGAGACGTCCAACTTCAAACGTGCCGCATCTACGACAGAAGTATATTTAGTTAATAATAAGCGCGAGTCTCAACTGCATCAGAATCTGATGGTGATTTGAGCTCGGCATCCTCTAATAGAATATTTCACAGAATATGTCTATCATCAACCGGCCTTGTTTTGAAAGATCTTCTTCTCTTCTGCGGTGACTTCGTGGGAGAAATCTCTGATGGCCACCGATGAGCATTTTCTCTTCTTGGTGACATTTTTGTTCTTGTCGTACTTGCAGATGCCTAAGTACTCTCCGAGAGTCTCTCCTTCTTCGATCTCAATGATTGGGATTTTGTTCCTGGCTGCGAGTCCCTTGACAAGCTTAACATAATTGGCTTCAGTGCAGTTCTTGGCCAAGATGACATACTTGGCCTTGAGTTTTTCATCAGTTATTTCTAGGGCCTTGCAGACTTCATGAAGTCCCTTGGCGAGGAGAGAGTCATTGTTGCAGGTTTGGATGATTCTCTTAAGGGCAGCATCGTAGTCAATGGTGGGGATTTCAGTCATGGAGATTTATGGCTATAAAATATTAATTATAATATTCACATTAAAATAATCTATTTATTTATTGATTATTTATTGATTTATTGACTAATACTATAGTTAATTAATAGTTAATTAATACCATAATTAATTAATACATAGATATTTATTATCTATATTGTTTATATTGTATTTATTGCCGTATTGTTTTATTTATTCATTATTCATTACACCTGAACATCAAATAATATAGAAACTGCAAATAAGTAAGTCAGTTAAATTTCTTTCAAAATATTTAATCATTTTGTTCAAGAACTTTGTTGGTTGTTAAGGAGGCCTTTAGCTGCATTCAATAGGGTATCTACAGATAGTCCACCACCGTTGCTTGATCCAGCATCTGGGGTAGTCGTGTTGTTGTTGTTGTTGTTCAACAATCCTCCAATGAGTGATGTAGCGAAGCCTAAAAGCGCATTACCGCCGTTGCCTGCAGGCTTTGTTGTATTGGCTCCCTCTGCTGTGGTAGTTGCACCTTCTGCTCCTTTGTTGTCGCCCTCTTGATTGTTGTTGCCCTCTGCCTCATTGGTGTTCCCCTATTCTTGCTTCCCACCATTATTCTCTTCAGGTTTCGCATTACCCTTTGAAAATAGACTATCAAGGAACGATTCATGATTATCCTCCCTCAAATGCACAGCATCAGAAACAGCAGCCAAAGCAAACACTGACAATACTCCAATAAGTTTCATGTTTTTAAATTAATATAAGTATCTATAATTTTCATCATGGATTTATACTGTCTGCCATCAACAAACACAAACCACAACATTTAAATAACATAATCACATATATTTAACTCAATTTAAAAGCCAACCAAACAACAATTACTGAAAATATACAGTAAATTATGCAGCGATTTTGATAACGTTCCAAATTTAAATATATATGCTTAAAGTTGATTATGAATAATTAACCTACATTCATGTTAATAGCAAATATCATAAGTAAATAAGTTTATAAATGTATAAGTGCATAAGGAAGAGCACCAATATAGAAATAATAAATAAAAGTGTGTTTATAATTGGGAGCCGGTTCTTTAATGTTTGTTTGTTTGTTTATGGTGCGGATGAAGTGAGGAAATTTGTTGTAGTTTGCTTATGTATTTATGGATTAAATTTAACCTGTATTCGAGAATAAGTAGATAGAAATAAGAGAATAGGAGGACAAATGTATGGGGTTGTTAATTATGGAAATGTTTATATCAGAGATATTGCTATAGATTACAAATGTAAATATAGATATAAGTATAAACATCTAAGAGTTGGATAGAGCCATGTTTCCTATAAATGAAGAAACTAAAAAAGCAACTGCACTGTTGACAGACAGACTTTCCTTATATAAATTACAAGCTTTGAGAATGATTTTATATTCATTTATTAATTCAAAAAATACATACATACAGATCATACTATCAATCACATTACTATCACATCACATTAATCAATCAATCACAGAATAGTAATAAATTTAGCACAATAACCCATGACCGAAATCTTCTCAATCCCAACAAAAAACAAGAACCCCCAAAATTAATGGCAATACGTCCTCTTCCAATTACAAGTAATACTCGCCAACCCCAACATATAAATACTCAAACTAATCAAATACCCCTCTCCATAATCCACACCTTAAACAGATACAATCAAAATTGATGTAGCACTCTAAGTCACATCTAAATCCTAACTCGAAATTAATACCATTAAGTTTGTTAACCCTGCATCTGCAATCTTTAATGCAGGACATATCAATATCAACCAACCCAATAGTAATACAAACATAAGCCAACATAATATGGCGAATAAACAACAACAATCTCGCAAAATGCTGTTATTCAAAATATCAGTTGGGAGTATCCTACCTATCCACAAAACAGGAGCACATTAACTTGCACAAATCACATAATTTCCCGAAGGAATCGATACAGTCTATCTCTCAGAACCCAAAGATTAATTAAATATCTACCCACACAAATACAAAGTAAAAAACAATAACCAATGCATATTATAATATGAAGTCGATTACCAACTCCTCAACGAAAATCAAAGCAATATCCATAAATGGAATCCTGATAGCATATACTGTGATACTTGTTAAATAGAGAAGGCTTGTTTTTATTGCCCCGATGATCGTGAATTATACTGTTTGGTCTGCTATAACGAAAATCATCAAAGCCATCAGAAGAGCCTACATCGCAAATAGAAACTAACTCCTTATAACTCATGCACATACTGTGAAGAACATAAGACAAATAGATACTCACATTATTGTTTTAATTGTAAGGAAGTTAAATGTGTTGGATGTATTAACAGCTCATAAAAACATAGTAAGAATTAACATGAAGTATACTTATTGACTTAGTTATTGGCAGCTTTGAAGGAGAAGTAAGTTAGTTTTTAGAAGGAGGTTACTGAGAAGTTGAAGAGTTTGTTAAGCAAATCGGAAAGGAAGATAAGTAAATGCTAACAAAAATATTAGATTATGCGGAGAGATTTAGAGGATTAGTTTGCTATTAAGCTGCAGAAGCTGAGGCAGGGGTATAATGAATAACTGAATAAACACATTTCTATGCATTGTGAACTGCGAAGGAAATTGGATAAGTATTTATGGGTTGAGAGTTTTATGGGATACTCTTATAAGTTTATGAGAGCGCAGGAGGGGTTGGCAATGAAAGAAGAGTATGCGAAGTTTTTGGAAAATTCTGTCAAAAGGGAGTATTTGGTCAGAATCGAAAGAGAAATTGATGCAGGAGAATATTGAGTGCATCTTATCAAGCATTGGATAATATCTATATATTGTATGCATTATCATATTATGCCTATTGATTTAATATTTATGCATTATTTATGTGTTTGTTAATATGGAATGTGGAATGTGGAATGGACATCATAAAAAGCACGTGGACATCATAAGATGCACATAAATATGATATGATACTATATGATGCTATACAGGCCATTAATCGAAGCAATGAAATCCAAGCAACATATATTATTATATAATATTGATCTCCGTATCAAACGATCCCATAAAATTATAACACACAATATAACGCACAATATAACACACATTATAACTATATACACACAAAAATGAGCAACCCAAAAGTATTCCCATAACCCCTCTCCAACAATAACCTCACAGAACCAACAAACATCTTTGTCAAATAGTTTGAGCTAATAAACCTAATTTCCTTCCGTTGCACGCACATAACATTCTTTCTTTGTTGGTTCTGCCTCATCATTGCAGGCACAACAATAATCGGTTACGGTGCTACAAACTTTTCAGTCGAACATCAATACTGTAATGACACCTAACAATTCTGTACATACAGTTTGAGCATTGCCGAAGATCAAATATTATATTTGTATCGTAAAGCCTAACCGTATTATCAGAATAACCGGCTTTTCCTGGATGGATTTAACTTAAAGCAATTACATGGTTAAAATGGCACAAATACTTACTGTAAGAATTACTCAACATACTCGGAAATGGGTGAACAATTCACAGAGGGAGGATACCGCACAATATCAACCAATGATATTCATCCTTGTGGATATGCAATGAAATCGATCTATGCAGGTATCCAACAACTAATATTATAGATAACTTGTTTATTTTAGATGATCAAGGAGGAACACCAAACATTCAATACCCATTCACACTCTCTTCGAACTTCTCGGCTACTTACCATTTCTCACGTCTTCCCAATTACCAGCTTTCACAATGGACGGATGTTATGTCTGATAGAATTATCAATTGGTTTACAATTGCATTCACATCAACGAAGTACACGCTTATGGGCAAACTAAATGCGACTATTGGCAATTATTAGTTGATTATTAGGAATGAAGATAAGGGGTTATCAGAGGAATATACAAGGACTATTGTTATTTCGGAGGTTAATTAGCTTGGGATGACTAATCATCTGTTGGGTTTTGTGGTGTTCAGTTATGGGATTTGTGTGCTTTTGGTGCATGTTTTTATATGTTGTAGATCCAGGGAGTGATTCATGTTTATCTGCAGATATATCTATATGTGTATGTGCATCTGTGTGTGCTAATGTGTGTGTGCATGTGTGTGTGCATGCGCAGATATGCCGTCGATGCAATGACGGATATTTTATTGGAGATCGATATAATAGATATTTGTTGGTTTGTTAAGTGAAGTCAGTTAAATTATAAACCATCATAATCACAGTTATTCGTTAAAATGAAAAGACAGTACGATTTCAATTAATGGGGCCAAAATCTGAAAGTGCCAAATGGACAACAAACTCCAAGAGCGAAGAATAAGCCAAATATCCCAATTGATTACTCTCAAAGCTCAATGACTCCATCTCGAGTTCAATAGAGAATGAGTACATCTCCACTCAAAGTCCCACTTTAGAAGGCTATAAGTAAAGCAGTTAGGGCATCAGGCATTGCAGATCGAGGGGATCGAGGGGATCGGACAGATCGGAGTAGCCAAAGCCGATGTCTAGGGAGATCAAGCAGAAGAGAAGAAAGCTCCATAATCTCGTTAGCCAAGAAAATATACTACGAAGAGGATCCAGAACTACAACTAAACCGAGCACACCCAGAAACAACAACATTTATCAAGAAGTATTTCGATAGCCGATACCAGTAAGTGCCAACAGATCGATTCATCGGCAAGATTATGCAAGAGTATGAATCGCTATGGGGTACCCAAAATGCTGATAAGATTCTCGAGGACTTCACTTACAAAATAAGCGATATTTTTGGGGGATATGATACTGTTGATTTAAGGGAGCTTATTCGAATTACGAAAGATGATGGGATGATTGGCTTGATTTTAAGGATCTTTAAGGAGATTAAGAATGAGGAGAATATCCGTAGCTCGAACTATGCTTCATTTAGTCAGAACCCCCAAGTTGCCAGCCTCCAAAGAAGCTTCGAGGATCGCCTCATTGAAAACTAGAGCGTAGTAGGCATCAAGAATGTTATCCAGTAGTTCATGGAAGGGATGTATCAGGCCATGTAGGGCGAAATCTATGCGAAATTCAATGTAGAAATGAGGAGGATGGTCGTAAAGTATCGCGAAACTGAAAAGCTACTCAAAAAGATAAACGACAAAATCACCAATCATGCCGATATTTTCGACTTATAAGCCAAAACACGCGAAAGATAAAGAAGCTACGAACTGAGTCTCGAAGAACTAAAGAAGTAAAAATAAAGGCTCACAAACTAACTTAACAAAGAGAAGGACACCGTTTGGAACGAAAGAAGAGAAAAGGACAAACTGCAGTAATAGAATTCTAAAATCAAAGAGACCATGTAAAAGTATCAGGCTGTCTTCTTTACAAAAGTTATGTAGGGTTCATGTTTGGAGCCAAGTCTCTCTCGTAACTATTCGACACAACAGTCAAGGATCAGTGAACGCGTAGATCATAGCAATCTAATGAATTCCCAAATCGGCTGCTCTCAAATGAATTGTTCGCAGATTGCACCATCTGAGCCATTTAAGATCACAATTGATACTCATGTCGTGCATAAATAGAATATGCCACCTGAAAGTAAGACTATCACAACTTTGTATAACCCACCTACGCATTCTCCCTCGAAACGTGATTCTTTTGATAGTAGGTTTATGCCATCTGCTAGTCCTTCTCATTTCACGACAAGTCGCATCAGCAATTATAAGCCTATTGCTCCTTTGAGTCCTCACAGCAGCAGGATATCGCGGCCTTTCTGATATTTATAGGCAATGATAATATACCAATACTACTACTATCTATTATATTGGGACTGTCGAAAATATACTATATATTGGTACTGTAAATGCTATCTTTGATACTGAGTACTACAAATATATTCTGATCCTATCATCCCATCTATCATTTATCAGAGATCCCCATCCTCCCCAGAATCACAACCAGTTTTCCATCGCTCCATAATCTTCCCATACTCGCAGTCAAACAATGCTTTCCCAAGCATCTTATTAACATAGTTATGCTGCCTGCAAACCCAAATATTAATTTCCTGATGACTGCTCAAATGAACCTAAGGTGGGTCTCTTTCATAATCCTTCGAGAAATGCTGTCTGCAATGAGTACAAGGATAGACATTCTTAAACCCTTAAAGAAAAGATAAGAAATGTTTCTGTTGGTTTTGAGATGGGTTTTCTGGGTAGTAAGCAGCTGCTGTATGCAACAGAGACCATGAGTATCTGCCGAGTTGGGATCTAGAGAGAGGGCATTATTGTTATTCAGGGGAGATTTGTGATAAGTTGGCACGCATGCGTCCGAATGGGGAATCTTTGCAGATTGGGTTCTTGCAATCTTATTAGGGCATTGGTTGATGATGTTATATGTCTATGGTATTGGTATTAATATATCGATACGAGTATTATTACATTTAAGTGTGGGCATAAGAATGGCTATTATCAATCTACAATTTGCATATACCAATACTAATTAATACCAATACTAATTAATACCAATACTAATTAATACCAATACTAATTAATACCAATACTAATTAATACCAATACTAATTAATACCAATACTAATTAATATCACAACCAAAAAAATACCTTCTACATACCAATGCATGCGTCAATAAACGAGAATACAGATCAATAAACAAAACGCAAGCAATCCTCCATTAATCCCCCTTTTCCTATAATCAAAACCATTCCCCCAATAACAACCCAATAACAAACCACAGTCCCCATCACCCTTAACGATATAAAACTGTTATCCACATTAATAATCCCTCCAACACACTCTAAGAATATTCCATATAAATAAACTTCCAGGAGTTTCACATACAGTGATGAATACTCAGCTTATATTACACTCCACTGTATGTAAGTAACAATCAGTAGTATTAGTAAGTGTGTTATAATGTTAGTCCGTGTTTTTGAGAGTGAGCTTGTTAACTATTGCAATATGCTGGGATGTTTTGGATTTTGATTTGGATTTGAATTTGAAGTTTATGGGGAGTTGGAGACATACGATAGCAGCTATGAGATTATAGTGAGGAAGATGAGGAGCATGGCGATTGCTGATAGGAAGAGAATAGTGGCAGTTTTTGGGGCTGCGTAATGTGAGATGATATAGTTTGTGAATGTATTGTTTTGGATCTGAGTATGGAAATAGTAGCATAGACCAAATGCATTGATCAGACTGATAAGAATGAAGAAGGTAGCTCTTATTGGCTTATGTTCCGTGGGCATTTTCAATATTCAAATCTAAGTATTGAAGTGAGTAGTTATAATATATATAATAATACGTATAATACATATAATACATATAATCGAGATATATACATTGACAATGAATATTCTCAACAATATGAACACTAAGCTTGGCTAAGATTACAAGCTTACAGATTTGTCATGTTCAGTTTGTAAGGGCGTTACAATGTGCAAACAAGATTTGCTTAGCAAAATCTATTGTCCCAAATGCGATAAACTCTATGATGTGGAGCCAGTTGACAAAGATGAGGACTAATACAAATAATATTATGATGATTACAATAGCAGTCATGTTCAAGCTCCAAAAACAACAGCCACCCCCATAACTACAACTGCAACGACTGTACCCGCAAAAACTTATGATTACGGAGAAGTTGGGGAAAAGGATCCAATCTAACAAGATTATGAATAATTCCTAAAGCTCTATAACTAAAATTAGAAGAAGAAGACTTCTTCCACGAACTAAATCTCGAAAAAAATTGGAGCCAAACTCGTAACAGGATGGAAGATGTTGGAACAATGCTGCTCGAGTATGCTTTTTATTATAGGTTTGTAGATTGTAATGTGCCACTGATGGAGGCCAAAAATGGGGATCAAATCTGTTGTGGTTGTGACAGAAACTACGCACTTTAACGCGTCAATAAGAAGAATGCAAACCCAAGCAATAAAGTCTAAAGCAAACATAACAATAAATCTCCCACCAATAATAACTAAAAATACGAGGGAAACACAAATCCAGATAAATTCCTCCCAAATAAACAAACAACCAAATCACAAGAAGCTAATAACACCCATGCCATAAATCTATCAACAACAGCAACAACAACAAAGACAATTGAGAGAATACAAAATAAAACATTAACTTACTTGTAGAGTAAACTCGATGCAGCGATTAGCAGCAATGATTTGTCACAAGTTGACAGGCTGTTGGATATGATCTAAAAGACTGTTAGGATTGGTCAGAGTGAATGAACTGGTTAATGAAGGGAAGGAGGGAAGGAGGGAAGGAAGAAGGTGTAAATGAAATATCTATGTCATTTATTTAATGGGTGATATATGTTTATTATTTTATGGGTCGTATAAATATTTTGTTATGCTTAGTATAATGTAATGTGATCAGATATTTGGCTATAAACATTAAATTTTATGTATGAAGCAATAATAATATATACGAATATACGAATGCTCCAATAAGTAATACATGAAATAATTCCTCATAGAAAAAAACAAACACAACACAATACAATATAATATAATAATTACCTCAAATAAGAACAAACAAAATAATAAACAAACAAAAGCATAATGCAAAATCCTATAAAATAAGCAGCAATAGAGCAATGATGCTAACAACCAGTTTAAAATTATCGAAAAGACATAGCATCAGTATTTATCTAAAACTTAGATCCAAAGATAAAAGAAATCATATCAACAGTTTCTGTGTGATAACTACTAGATAAATAAATATATAAATAGACAGACAGACAGATATATAGTTTCCAAAGTATCTCTAATATCAGAATAATTATTGATATAAATAACTAATCCACTATCAGTGTTCTCAATTCGATGCACTCCTATTTTATTACTACTACTACTGTTCATCTTCTTCTTCTTCTTCTTTCTTTGAGTTTCTCTTTCTATTGAAATACTTCTATTTGAATTACTTAATCGATTTTGCCAGTTCTTTCTTTTTTATTTTCTAGTCGATTTACTCGTAGGATAATTTAATCATATGGTTTCGGAATTTGCGTCTGAGAGCATTGTCGGTTTTCTTTTAGAATTGCGGCACTTTCTTTGTGATTGTTGACCATTTGTAGTTATACTTTTCTGCGACTTATAAAAGCAGTCTTTCATCTGCCTCATTCCAAACATTTTCAGTAATTTCAGGATCGAGAATGTTGCAGAACCTTTATCTACATTGGAATTATGATTTTGTTTTGATGTATCGTGAAATTAGTGCCCATTTGCCTCGCCCAAAGTATTCGACCAATACGATCATAATGATATTTTGTCTGAGTGTCCATTTGCCCAGATCCCTAGGACAGAGTTTAGTGTGATACAGATAGTAAATATCCTAAAATGTAAACCCATTATAACAAAAACCCAATTTCTCCCAATTATCGCCATATATTGCTTTTCTTTATAACAGCTATTTTTCCTAAGCTTCCTAAAGTATTTTCTTCTCTTTCTTCACACTTTTGATGTTAATTTTCTTCCACTTTTTATAGAGTTAAAGTGGAGTTTGATTTTATGATATAAAATTAGTGGCTCGTTCAACAAAATCGATCTCCTGGGCAGATCTTCCCATTTTCTTTAGTTATAATTCTTGGGCTTTTGGGACTTTGGAGATTTATCGACAGGTAATCGCACGAACGAAACCAATTTCACGAAGTGGAGCAGACCGGATATAATGCTGATCTGTTAAACTTTGAGAAGGCTGTTCAGAATAGAGAAAAGAATCTTGTAGTTTCCCTGCAATCATATAGTCTGATTTCGGGTGTTCAGCCCCTGAGTTTTACAATTAGCGGAGTCTCTTTTCGAGTCCTGTCAAGATCGCTAAATAATGATTGATTTACAAATGATTCGCTGTTGACTGGATCTGTTTGATTGTAAGAGCTAATGTAATGCTTCTATTTTTTTATTAGAATGCTATGCATTATCTTATCGATATATGGAGGCCTTACGAGCAATTGTCATTATGGGTCTCTCAATCAATAATTAACTCGAATCAAGAAGCTCTTATAAATATATATATTAGACATATATCGAGATATATATACATATTAGAGATATACATATACATAGAGATATATATAAATATACCCACGATGATGTGCTGGATGAATAAGTACAGGTTATGAGAATAATTATTATAGCTATCATGCAGATAATATGAAATTCGGTTTGTAGATATTCAGATGTTGAGATTATGGGTATTTTGTATGGCTGTTCGGTTTTAGAGATATGAGTTTAGGCGATCTCTTGATTAGAAATACCTGGCAGAGGATCTACGTTGGGTATTGCTACGTGAGCCATTTCTGCTGATTGCCATTGAAAAGTTTTGGGAGAATTCTCGATTTTTTTATGGTTATTGGCTGTTTATTTCTTTCTTCTTTTATGCTTCGAAAATTTTCAATTTTAGCCTCTGTATTTTGTCTGAGATTTCTGTGATATTTGGGGATATCGGGATATTCACCATTTTATCCACACTTATAATCCCTGTAGCATTTTAAATATTAGAAACAGATGGATGCTCTTTATACTTCCCTAAAGTTTTCGATTGCTTATGAGACTCTTTTATCTTTCTTTCCTCTCTCTAAAATTTATCACAAACCTTCTCTTATTTATATTGATCTAACTTCCCGTATTTATCTCGCTTAATATCATATTTATCAGATTTAGACTAATTAAACTAATTCTGGTTTATTTATTTGGGTTCTTGCATCTCCTGGAGTTCCATATCAACACTTTTCCTTACACTTACACTTCCGCTTTTTACACATCCACTTTTATTTTCCATATTCTCCTCATTGTTGTGCTGAATTCTGAGAATATTCCTCTATTTCCGTAACTAAATAATTTAGTTTATTGGCATGGCCTCGCTATTTTTATTCTTACTTACCGAGAATATTCTTTTCATTATTGGCTATTTGCTCGATCCTTTACGGGTTTTATTCTTGAGTAACTCCACAAACAGTTTATGGTCCTCTCCTTCACTCAATCCTAACTTATTTGCCTATTTATTAAGTTGCTACAGAAACCCAGCATTAGGATTGACCTTATTTCTCCTCCTTTTCACCATTGCAATAACCTTTCCTAACGAATAATGATATTTCCTCATTAAGTAGGCGATTGCAATTGTAGCACTTCTACTGATCCCCGCATAGCAATGTACCAACACATTAGTCTTCTTACGAACCTCGTCAATAAACTGATAAGTCGTTTCGAAATGCAGAGATATGTCATAAACTTCAAGATCGTCAGCTGGAACATACAAATAATCAGGTATTTGTTATTTACTATGTGTTAGTTTACCATTGCGTAGAACAGTTACAATGGCTTCTATATGAAATTCTACATGATGATAGAGATACTTGCGAGGAGGTTGATATTTTGTGCTGATTTGAGATCTGAAATGTAAATGGCTCCCACTCCTGCGACTCCTTCGAATACGCATGTTATGTCCCAACCCCAACCCCAACCCCAACCCCAACCCCAACCCCAACCCCAACCCCAACCCCCAACCCCTAATTATAACTGTCTGTGAGGGTGATTGATTATATATGGTATATTATTGGTCATTTATTGGTCATTTATTGGTCATTTATTGATCATTTATTGTATTTTTAATGTGCATGAGATGGGTATTATACAGAAGCTTGCTGCATTATCAATAAACAAACACTGAATCCCAATATAATTACAATCCTTATTGCCAAAGCAATGAATATATAGATAATTGATAAATGATGATGATTGTATTTGTTTTATGAATTGGATCATAATTTCTGATTGAATTCACAGTTATCTTCAGGCTGCAATTATGGACCTGTTTCGGATTCAGCAATGGCATTGGTTAGTTTGCCATTGATAGTTATAGTTTATGGATTGGATGGTTCATGTGCTATTGTTGTGTGTGGGTTTGTGTGTGGGGTTGTGTGTGGGTTTGTGTGTGGGTTTGTGTGTGGGGTGGTTGAGTGGTTAGTGGTTTATTGAGTTTATATCATATTTTGGTGTTGCTACTGTTGATTTTATTCGTTTTGGTCATTGTTTAGTGGAGAAACAGTTTAAATTTAGGGAAGCGCGTATTAAAATGATGTGGTTGATTGTTGGACTGTATTGCTTTATAGCTATAGCATAGACTATAGTGTAGGCTATAGTGTAGGCTATAGTGTAGGCTATAGTATATTTTGCACATTAGACTGTAGTGTTGGATTGCTGGATTGAAAGACCACCTCATCATTAAATTATGTTCCTGTCCTATAATATTAATTAGAATATACATGCTGATTTGTGTGTTGGGTACAGACACACTGATATTTACATTACTGGCAAGAATATTGGATTAGTCATAAATTTAATTATTGACATATTTGTTGTTTATCTTATTATTTATACTATTGACGAATTCGACTAAAGTCTGTGAGTTTGTATGCAATGCGATAGACTAATTATTATGGGGTTATTCTCTTGTTGATGGTAATGATAGTTATGGTTATATTGATGGTAAGGGTATTGGTATTTGTTCATTAGTTTGTTCAATAGTTTATTTATTAGGTTGTTAAATAGTTTGTTCAACAGTTTGTTCATTACTCTGCCCATGAGTTGGCTTACTAGCAGAATATTATTGCCCTAACTATACCTCTATCGGCATACATTACATTCCATGAACGTTATAATCATCCATAATTGCCTATCTCGACTAGATTACATTGGACATGGACATGATCTTCGTTTGCTAGACTTCCTAAACATCATTGTATTGATCATGTCTCTCATCGCATTAACCTAGATTAATTACTATTTGAGATTAGGGCTGTAATTGCTATGAGATTGTACACTCTTATGATCTGCCAATATGTTTGTCATGCTGTTTTTATTGCAATTAAGTGCATTTATTGTTATTATTATTGTTGTTGTTATTGTCGTTGTTGTTGGTTTGATCAATTTATTATTATTGCCGTTGCTAACACTTTGCATTTGATCCTTAACCTTTAGTTTATAATTTTATTGTATTCGTATTATCTACAATACAGCATACATTGATTATTTTTGGTATCTTAATGACTTAGTCCCCATTAGAGAATGTTTATGCTTATGAGCAGGTGATCAGATTTGTGGTAGGACGATCTTAGATAATGATAGAATTGGCCTGCATATGAGAACTATTCTATTCGATCTTATTGACAGTCTTCCTCAGTTTCTTGAATTTCTTTTAATTGACAATATCGAAATTGCCACAATATTCATCCTTCTTCTCGTTTTCCATGCGATCCCATTTGGCAATCAGAATATTATATATTTCTGACTCCGAGAACAATTGATACTCTGCTTCAAGTTTCTTCTTCTAAGCAAGCACATAGCTAATAAGCCCTAACGAATCTCTCTTCAGTTAATCTTCATTCAAGGCCACACTAACTTCCTTGGTAAGTTATTACTCACAGAGATTGCTCACTTATGTAAATGCACTTTTCATGCGATTGGAGACTGATTTGATCTAATTTGTAAAGAATTGTTTTACTAAGGAGATTGTGTGATGGTCATGGGTTCTCTCGGGGGAGTTGGACATGGTATTCTTGACAACCAATATTTAGATGCTGGTAATAATGTTTATTTGGAGTGATAATACTAGTTAGATTAATATGTGTATAAAGGGGGAATTGGTGTTATTCGAGTTAGGACTCTAATTATTAGAGTATAATGCATAGGATTGTGTATAGGATTAGGTATAGTATTATGGTATTATGTATAAGATTATGTATAGGATTATGTATAGTATTCTGGTAGTATAGATTATCAATAATGCGACTCTGAATATGATATGATAAAGAGTTACACATATGAATATGCTCATAATCACTTACTTATTATTTTATTATCCATGAATCTGAGCGAATAAAATTTCTTCGCAACCGAACTCCCATTCTCCCACAATCGCTACATCACAAACAACTCCTAATAAAACAGCCAAATAAAATAAGGCAACAAAAATCCAACAATCCGCATCCGCTAAATAAAATCCGAAGCAAAAAAAGCCTCATAGCTCTATAAACTCGCTTACACTTAAATGATGAGAACAAAGAAAACAGTATAAAAAGTAACAAACAATGCCCATAAACTTCGCAATGATTTCCTAAAACTGTACAGCAATCGTAAGATCAAACTAACAAACAAATCAATAATGTAATAAAACCAACAACTAGAACATTAATACAAACTAGACCGTAGTAACCGTGCCCGATCCCTTAAACTAACCAACCAACTGAACCTTCTTTACACACGTAACTAGCTTGAGAACAGCATCCTTAAAATAAAGTAGTCGAACTCTAAATAAAATTAAGTAAATTTTAAATCAATATATAGATATTCAGGAAAACTCTAAGAGTAAAAAAGAATGAAGAATTCGAGTAAAGTCGGAGGAAGTTCGATAAAATAAAGAAATAATAATAAATGAATACCCTTCGTAAGAATAACTATGCAATTATACAAGCCACGAAGTCTAGGCATAACTATCTCTTGAAGATTAACCAGTAATTGTAAAAATTGCAAGACTATTCGGTATGGCTATTGGTTATTGTTGTAGAGTTTGCTGGGTAAGGTGGAAACTATGAAAGTTACGATGAATGATCGACTGTCTGGGCCATCATCGTACTCAAATTAGTTGCATTAGTTTGGGAAGACGTTCTTTGTTACTACTCATAATACTTTTAGGAAGGATTTGTGATTGGTTTTATGGTCTAAGTGGTGATTATGATTATATGATTGTGATATTTGTTTGTGATGTATTGATATTGATTGTGATGCAATATATTGACTGTGGTGTATTGGTCGTGATATAATCATATTGTATGAATTGAGTAAACAATGAGTAAGCAATGAGTAAACAATGAGTAAACAATGAGTAAACAGTGAATAAACAATGAGTAAACAATAAACTCATACCAAAACCCCAACCTCCCCACATAACAGACTTCCCACATAACAGACTTCCCACATATCCCATCACAACCACACCCATAAACAAACACAAATACAAATACAAATACAAATGACTAATAAACTATCATTGAGATCAGATTCCAATTATATTTTATTTTAATTCTCATTAAAATATAGCAGATGCTTCTTGAGGCCTTATTCTTGATCTAAAAGCAATACCAACATTCTATTTCATTGATTGCGAAATTGTGTCGATGTGGTCATTCCTCTAGGCTTCGAATGTGGTTTAATTGGTGTCCTTTCGAATGAGATTGAGATTCTATTGATGTTCGATTGCCATATGATAGACCTCTTCTGCTTGTTTCTTGGCGAGGTTGGCGATGATGTGGAAACTGACTCCTTACGCGAAGTTTATGTTATCTAAAGAATGGGTTTAGATGCTGCTGATTTTGCTGATGCTGCTCATGATTTCTGATGGCACTTGCCGAGATTTGCACTTTTCAGTCAGCTTCCTGAGACATCTTTGACCCTTTTGAGGCTTCGAGATCAGTCTGTTGAGTCTAAACGCACTTTTAGTCACAGTAAAGCCCATTTTTCTGTAAGTGATTTAAGAATAAATTTTAATCTTAGATCAAATTACTTCGATTAATAAACATTTTATTCACTTAATAAAATATTATGGTCGATTTTAAAATTTATTATCAAGTACTTCATTATTCTCATTATCATCACGCTTTTGATTTTGCACTATTCAGGATAGTAGTAGGCATGACTTCACATTTTGTCATCAATGATATTTTCATGTAATATTCATAAGAAATATTGTGTATTACGATAGAAATCTCGGATGTCTGTGTTAGGGTTATCTTTAAATAAAATAAATCTTAGTTAAAATTATTTAGCATTTTCATTATGATGAGAATTCAAATGTTAAACAATATTTCGATGTACCAATGTGTCGATATTTACTGATATGCGCAGATGTGTACCGATGTGTGCCAATATGTCGATAAGTACTGATAAGTACCGATGCTATTGATTATTGGGTGAACAGTTATATTCTGCTTTGAAATGCTTTTATAGAGATAGAGTAGGGAGCTTATCTTAATATTTGTTATCGGGAGTTTTGAAGATTGTAGTTTTTAGGGGGTAGTTTGTATATCTTTTTAAGTTCTTTATGTTTTTGTTTTTCTATTGTGTTTATTATGTTCGATTGTGCATATCTTCGATTAATAGCATGTATAGCATGGTTTTATTGCTTATTTCACAGAGTTTTATTCATTTACCTGTTTATTATACCTTAACAATTTGTTATTAATTTAACAAACAAATAAACAAACAAACAAACAAACAAACAAACAAACAAACAAAAACAATAATAATTCTCATCTAAACACATGCAAATAGATACATAAGCATATAGACCAGGCACCAATCTCGAACCTATAACAAACTGAACAATTAACCAATAAACCTCCTAATAACACTCACAAAAAATCAAAATCCCCAAAAATATGCATCAAATACCTCCAAATACAAACTAACAATCACATTACATACAAACAAACAATACCAAAAACTTCTCCTACAAACCCCAAACATACCAACCAACTCATATATATTCTATTTTATTACCATAATTTCATTGATAACAATTATTACCAATAAGAGTAAATACTACAAATAACCTCATAAAATATAATTGATTATATATACATTTCATGAAGGTATTTAACATTGTTCAACTTGTTGTCATTTCTATGGGGATATGCTGCATTTTGGCTCAACAAGATTCAAATCAAGGTAATCAGCTTAGGAAATCCTCGAAGTAAGGTTAGTAATCGGCTGATAATTTAAAACAAAACAACATGTCTGAAGATCAAGATCTACCATTAAAGTAACTGCTCGATAATACCAACAACATGAACAGGAACATAAATAATAAGCGAAACTATGCTCGGAATTAACCTCGACATCATCCCCGGCGTGAAACTCCATAATTTCTCATGCTTATGGGATATACGTTAGCGATATGTGTGATATTGCTGAGTGTTTTTATCTATAAAAAGTGTGTCAAATACTCCAAACTAAAAAAACAGAACAAATAACGCCAGAAAAGAAGATCGAATGATGGGCTACCTACTTTCCAGCCTAAAAATAATGCTAAGAAGTCGTACCCGAACTATCGTTTTGAGTTAAACCTGCCAATGAGTAATTAAGTCTGACAATACAATCATATAACTGTATAACAAATTTATGCCACAAATTATCAATTTATTGTATTTAATTAACATGTGAACTCAAGAACAAATATTAATTATATGGATAGCGCCTTTGTTTAATTATAGATCTTCAAACAACTATAAGAAATAAATAAGCAATGATTAAAAATAAAAACAAATATACAATAAATATTCGATATCGACACAAACTGCAATCTTCCACGAACAAACAAATATATTCACAAGAATTTAGGCATATATAAACAAAGTACTGCATCTTATTCGATGATCCGAACATTATATCCGATTTTAATGTTATACACACGTACACAATTACTAATATTCATATATATGGCCGATATAAATATCCACATGTTCATTGACAATAATTTATAATCCCCATAACTACTATATCGAAATAAATAAAGCTACATAAATAATTAATTGCTCATCATGAGTTATAACAATGTTATCGCATACAGCTCAGATGAAATGAGGCATTTAGGGACAGTGGGAAATGATGATGGTAATTTCACATTTTTAGGGAACAGCATCTCATTGAAAGCAAGGCTAGATACCTTGAGAGATGTTAATACATCGGCGGTCAAGGTTGCGAATATTAGTGCTACAGGTATTCAGGATAAGAAGGGTGATTAATGTTGTATGGTTTGGACAATAGTTTTAGGAGTTATACTTATCTTTCCTCTATTTTTCATATGTTGCAATTGGTGGAAAAGAAGAGCTTTCCCAACATTCGTCATTTCTTAGTAAACTTATCAAGCTTTGGGGTGTCTGACTAATTGCCCAAATATTCGAACATTGTCTATTTCCGTCAATGATAATGAGTTCAATAAATCTAAAGCTGAGATATTGCACTCGATTATAAAGAATGGTTCTCCTTCCTTAAAGACATTTATATTTGTCAATTCAGCGCATTGCTTTGATTATAAGGACAATGAGTATTCAAACTTTGAGGCGAATATGGCTCCGATTAAAGCATTACCGATTTCAACTGACATCAAATGGCTTAGCAATATTAACTGATTCAAAAATGAAACATCTATTGTTAAATTATTCAAATTTTAATGATGCTTTAAAATAAGTAGCACTTAATATTAATTAGACTCTCGAATCATTACTACAATCATTAATTATGGCAAACAAATTCCTCAATACTAAGCCATTGATCAGCATATATAAATTACCAATAATAAAATTCTTCAAACCATTAATAAAAGAATAAATATTAGCATAATCAAATCTGACCAAAATTAGATATATATATTTACTCTCTCTTACGATGTTATATTATTTTAAATTAAACGTGTTAATTCTTATTCGCATTTAATGGGGAAAAAAACAAAAGAATTAAATGATAAGCTATTTCAAGGATTTGCAACTAATCATCAAATTTATGGGCCTGGAAATCAATCGGATCCTTCTATCAATGATAATTTCAAGAAAACTGTTCGGAATGCTAAACGGAAAAAAATAATGGCTCAAGTGGTCGAATGTGATAATGAAGAAAAATCTAACAATAACTAGGCTAAGAATAACAAAATCAAGAAGTTAAAGACTGTGCCAACTCTTTTACATATTACTAGCTTTGGGTGGGATGCAATGGAAGGCCATGGAAATGTTTTATGCTAGGCTTACATGAACCAGTTTAATGGCAAGGTATTCCAAAATGATTGTCTCATCAAGGGAGATCTTACAGATAAAACAAATGAAGGAATCGAAGCCTGTTTATTTTAGGCCCTTGAAAGTTTAAAACTATTTAGCCCAATCGAAAAGGAATTATTGAAAGGCAGAATAAGAGATAGCTTTGAAGTCAAGCAGTTGTTATTTCAGATCTTAAAAAGAATTCCTTTGCTCAAAATTTAAGGGGCTCTCATTCTCGCAAACTACCTTATCAATGCCTATTACATCAACAATCTCGACTGCTTGGACGAAGATGAAATTATAGACTACATTGAGGAACACTCGTCATCAATAACATAAAGCCTTCATGAAACGTATGAACATTTCTTGATTCCGATTGATGAGACAATATTCGAAGAGATGGCGAACTCGTGGATAAAGTCGATCTTCTTGGGAATCAAGGGAGTCTATGAGCTTGGAAAAAGAAGGAGGCCTGAACCATCAAATTCATAGGAATCAGATTGGGAATGTTCATTCCCGCAGAAATTGCGAAAACTGTGATCGCTGAATACTCTCATTTTCTATTTTAGTTAAATCAAATATTTAAAAGATTACGTTTCAACATTACTGAATAATGAATATTGAATGTGTATGTTCTAAGTGTTCATTACAGGCGAATTTAAAATACCATATTTTATGGATATGGGTGTGACATTATTTGCTATATGCTCATTATCTATTAGTCGCTGCTGCAATCACCCTGCTGTCATAAATAATGGTGTTCCATAAACAACGAACCACTATTTTTCCGATCCCTCTCTTATTACTTTCAAAATGTAATTTCGATAAAGTGCTTTATTTTGATTTATTAATAGATTCTTTCTTTATACTAAAACTGAATAAATTTAATCAAAGCTGATTATATAATTATGAATTTGAATCAAACAGACTTTTTCAGTTGTTTTGTTCATATAAGGAAACACACCTAAGCTCTACATTGTCGACTGTTACTCCGAACCAATCTTGTATTCCTGATCCACGGATTTATAGTCTGTTTTGACCTTTCTTTCCTTTGACAACAATCCTGAATGTGTTAATATAATAATTAGTAGCAATGGTGTTCAATACATTTCCACTGTTAAAGACGACTATGATTCCATTACTATTTAATAATGAGCCAGCTCTTGCAGCCCATTGCAGAGAGAGTTGATAGTCGCCATCATAAGGAAGCTCGAAAGTGGTGACATAGTTTACATTCTTATAAGCATCGAGTTCTATGACTTGAGTGCCTACGGGCCATCTTAAGTTATACATGGTTCCATAGCCTATTTATCCTTAATCAACTGACCAATTCTAGATGTTATCTGTGATTAACCATTTGCGAAGCCACAACCTTGGTCGCTCAAAATCCCCATTTACAATATAATTTATGCTTTGATTGCAAGTTGGCTGTGTCGGTGGAAGAACGACTGTTTTCGGAAGAACGACTGTCGTGACAGTGGGGTCTTCGGTGTCACTGATGGCGATTTCGTAGCTGTCATCTGCCTTTATCGTTATGACTATGAATGCGACCAGGCTTCTATTTTATCGGACGTCACTAACTGTAACTTTGACCTGGTACTTCCCTGCACCCACATTCACTGGCAGAAGCAGCACTTGATCCGTGCTGCTCCAAGTCGCTGGGAGGGGTTCGAATCGGAAGACATACTCTCCCGAACCGCCCTCAGCGAAGAATCTGTATTGGAAAAATTCGCTATTAAAAGGTTACGCTATTACTCTTGAGGGGTTGATTGCTAATATAGGATTGGTTATGGGATTGATTATGGGATCGGTGGGATTATTTTCTACTGGAGCAGCACTGCTTTTGGTAGAGATTGTAACTCTGTAGTTACGGTTCCTGTTAATTTCTATAACCGCATAGACAGTTAAGTCAGATTGGCTTTTCAAGTCCCTCGCCAGCACTTTGATTTCATATTTGCCGGGCGCGACGCTAATCGGCATTAACACTCCCTAAGTATTTTTGGCCCAACTCACAGGAATTCCTTCAAAATCAATGCTGCACTCTCCTTCGCTGCCACTGCACACGAATCTGATCAGAAATAGTTCTTCGTTGAGTCTCGAAACGGTGATCTTAGATTCGTCTATTGTCAAAAGAGATGCAGGAGCAGAATTCGTCACAGCCGAATTTGCATTTGTCGCAGGGACTGCAGAGTTTTGAGACAATGCCATTGAGAGCATCACCAGCAACAGTATCGCTGCCTTTTTTTCCATAGATTATTTTAAAATTAATAGTAATTTTTAAACTGCTTTGCAATTTCTATTTAATTTTCGATAAATCGAACTTTTCTAGTCTGAGGATTTCATGTAACCTATTTTATTTCAATTGTTTTAAACCAAAAGATGTTTACAAGCTGTCAATATATTAAATGCCTATTACTTTGATATGGAGGAGATGGAGGATATAATTTGTATTTGTTGAGATATTTATATTTGATTTTTTGAGATAATTCTATGAGTTAGCGCATATACATTGAATCCACCTAAAAATAGGATAATTAAATATGAAGAACTCTTTGGTTATTCTTTTGTTTTCGATATTAACATTTTTAATTAATCATTATTTCCAGATAAAGTGACTATAAACCAATATCATATAAGAAAATTTTGCCCGACTCCCAACGACCACAACGACTACGACGACCACGACCGCTTTTTGGGTGGCGAAGATTCTGTGAAAAGGAATGAAGGGCCTTCATGAAACATATGCACATTTGTTATTGAAGGGTAAAAGGGTAATTCACCCAAGTTTATTGCTGAATTTATTGATGTTTTCTTGGAAAATCTTTTTTATTTTTTGATGTGCTTGCTTTTTCCTTTTTTCCAGAATTTTATCATCGGAAAACTTCACAGTAAAACAAATAACGCATTATTCTAATCGATCTTACGCCAAAGATCTTTCTAAAAAATAAATGATTCCATATGCGGTAGTGCACAATTTCTTTAACTTTAAAATTTGAGCATTAAACTGATTAGTTGGAGCTCAACAAAAGTCTGTCTAATATTCGAGCGAGCAAAAAGATATGTGAACTACCTCCGAAACTAATACGAAAAGGAAATCCCATAATTATATGAGTCAGCGCATATGCGATTTATATTTTTTTCATTAATGTTAAAAACTGCATGACTAATTTAATATAAACTCTTTGATATTTCGATTATATTCATTTCAATCTCCGCCAATGAGAAATAAATAAGTTTATTCTATTGCCTATAATTAAATGCATTGAACTGCTTAAATATAGAACTTTAGCTATGCAGAATCAATAGATAAGGGCTCGTGCGATTGTAGAGTTGGTGTTTCTCGAGTAAGCCTTCCATGAGATTTTATCTTTTGCTTTGGGAATTTTGTCTCCTGTGGCAGTTTCAAGGAAGGAGCAACTGTCTATGATTAATTGCACCTTTCTGATTGGGTTGCTCGAAGTGTCCACTGAAATGACATTCTTAACGACTTTGGTGATGGTTCCAAAATCTGGTTCGGTCTCTGTACTCGTAAGGCACTCAGGCTGATCGCTGCCATCGATTGCAACACCGAAAGCCGCGTCCCACTCTTTTGTTTCGAAGTCGAGGTTAGTCAACTCGACTCCTGAGCTATTGACAGCCTTATCGCTGAGGGCAGCCTTAAAGAATTTCTGTATGTAGTCTTCGAATATCGTCCGACTGATAATTCCAAAGAATCGGCCAAGGCGGTTTCCACTTTCTACGAATTTAATGTTTTGGCACTCATAATAAGTCTGATAAATCGTGTTGGCCAAAAAGTTTAGCTGATCTGCGAGTTGCTGAACAGATTAAGGTGTGGTCTTTGCGAACGCCTATTCTCGCCTAATGCTTTCGGCCAATGTACTTCTCCTCAATGTGGCATTTCCAATTTCCTTTTCCAGTTTCGAAATGGCGGTTTCGAAATCTAACTCTTGCTGGATTGGTACGATTTTGGCTTCGAGATCTTTAAGTTACTTGGTGTTACTTACGACAATTGCATGATGAACATTAATTTGTGCCAATTATTGATTTCTTTGTCTTTCAAGATCATCGGCTCGCCTTAAGGCATCAGCTATTTAAATTTTCTTTGCTTAGATTGCACCATTATTTTGACCTCCTCCAATAGTTTTCAAAAAAAAGAAAAAAAAGACTGTTTTACCTTTATTATTAGCTTATAGTACAGCTAATTATTGTCTCAGTCTACCAACTTAAACATCTCTAATTTGCCATTGATTGTGGATAACTTGATTGAGTCTTACATTGGTGTTGTCAATATTTGCATTTTCAGCAGCGATGACTCTTTTCTTTTCAGCAATTTAGTTAGTAAGTCTGTCGAACTCCTTTTTGAGCGTTTGTGTTTCTCTTTCACTTATTCGCTTTTTGTTGAGGTCCTCGAGTTCCTTTTATTGGGCAAGGAATGCTGTCAACTAAGTGCGCAATTGAGTCAACCTCGTTGCGGATGAGCCGACGTTGACATCATAATTTCTGATGAATCGAATGATTTTGTTTCTCAGTACTGTCAAAAACTTCACTCTTTCAAAGCATTCGTTGCTGCTGTTGGTTACTCCTTCGATAATTCTCCTAATTTCCTCACTATTTCCTTAGCTGATCAATGTGTCGACCCTTTGCCATGCGGGATAGTCAAACCTGGTCTTCGGCGGAAGAACGACTGTCGCGACAGTGGGGTCTTCGGTGTCTCTGATGGCGATTTCGTAGCTGTTGTCTGCCTTTATCGTTATGACTATGAATGCGACCAGGCTTCTATTTTATCGGACGTCACTAACTGTAACTTTGACCTGGTACTTCCCTGCACCCACATTCACTGGCAGAAGCAGCGCTTGATCCGTGCTGCTCCAAGTCGCTGGGAGGGCTTCGAATCGGAAGACATACTCTCCCGAACCGCCCTCAGCGAAGAATCTGAATCTGAAGAAGTTTTAATCTGCAATTTCCGCTACTGTTCTCGAAGGGTTTATTGATAGTTCCAAACCGCTGCTTACGGCAGGATTTTCAATTGGGGCCGCCGTTGTTGGGATCGAGTTACCTATAAAAATTTGATAGGTCAGATCGCTGTTGATCGAAATCCTCAATGGAATAACCAAACCGATTCTTAAGAGGACATCGAACACCGTCATCCTTATTTCATAGTTTCCAACTCCGACATTCAACGGCAGAAGGATTGCCTGATTTGTGCTTCTCCAATTCGATGGGAAGCCTTCGAATTTGAACACATACTGTCCGGAGCCTCCCTCGACAACGAACCTGAATTGGAAGAATTCACTGTTAAAGGCTTCCGCTATGACTCTCGAAGGGTTGACTGTTAATGGAGAAGCGGGGTTGACAGTGGGGTTGGCAGTGGGGTTGGCAGTGGGATTGGCAGTGGGATTGGCAGTGGGATTGGCAGTGGGATTAGTAACATAAATTTTATATGTGAAATCTAAATTTATTTCAAGGACCACATTCTGAACCAATTGAATGCCATTTTCAGTGTCCTGCACTGTTACTCTTGCTTCGTATATTCCGGCTTTTATATTTGTGGGGAAGAGAATTCCTTAGCCTTCGACCTTCCAATCAGTTGGAATACTTTCGTACTTTTGCACATATTTCCCGGATCCACCTTCGATCGCCAAAACGATTTGGAAGTATTCATTATTAAAACTTCGCAACTGCGTTTGTGAAGAATTTATTGTTAGTCTCCGATTTGGGTTATTAGCAGAACCAATATTGAGATTCGATGGCGGAGGTGTTTGCCCTGAGGGAACAGCTGGGATGCCAATGCTTTTGGTAGAGATTGTAATTCTGTAGTTACGGCTCCTGTTAATTTCTATAACCGCATAAACAGTTAAGTCGGATTGGCTTTTCAAGTCCCTCGCCAACACTTTGATTTCATATTTGCCGGGCGCGACGCTAATCGGCATTAACACTCCCTAAGTATTTTTGGCCCAGCTCTCAGGAATTCCTTCAAAATCAATGCTGCACTCTCCTTCGCTGCCACTGCACACGAATCTGATCAGAAATAGTTCTTCGTTGAGTCTCGAAACGGTGATCTTAGATTCGTCTATTGTCAAAAGAGATGCAGGAGCAGAATTGCTCGTCACAGCTGAATTTGCATTTGTCGTAGTGGCTGCAGAGTTTTGAGACAATGCCATTGCGAACATAGCCAGCAACAATATCGCTGCTTTGTTTTCCATTAGATTTTTTTAAATTAATAGAAATTTTTAAATTGCATTGCAATTTCTATTCATTTTTTTATTAATCGAACTTATTTTTTCATTTTTGAAACTAAATTTGATATAATCAAACTATTGTTGTCTTTTGAAAAGCGCTTTTTTTGATTAAAAAAACAATACTTTTCCTATATATTCAGCAGCATTATTGTTATTTATTGTGCTTTAAGAAATAAATGGTGTTTTTCTATTTAAATTTAAATCATCATTCATTAAATTATTGTTATAAATTTAAAATATAGCAAAGTCAATAGTGTCAGTATTAATGATAATTCAAATATTGTTTAAATTACATTTGAATTAAAAAATGAATCGAATAATTCAATAGGGATACACTCGGGGTTGGGGTTGGGGTTGGGGTTGGGGTTGGGGTTGGGGTTGGGA
>NW_028281432.1:0-137500 GCF_059751285.1 Brachycentrus maculatus
AAAAAAAATAAACAACACCTTTTCTTAAAAATGTAAAAAAAAACTTTCTGCCTGTAGCGGGTAAATATTAAGTTAAAAATATGCCGCTTTTGCTGGGATACAGTACAGTTTTTGAGCATCTCGAAAACACGCACAACTGAAAATTGACGATTTTTGATTTATGACGCTGTTGAAAGGAGTGAGTGACATGTAACATCCACCATTCTACACATGATTGGCAACCACACTATTCAAATTTATGTAATATAAAAACATGCGCGCATTCGAATACAACGCTGTGTCAAAATTTCAAAGCAACTGTTGAATAACTTTAGGAGATTTGATAATTCTACCAAACGAATATTTTATACAGATGCAGTATGCATATGAGTACATGTGATTAACGCTAGCAATGACCGTTCTCCAGTAGCAAATATATTATTTTGACCTCCATCTGTCATTTATCCGTCTACTTAAGAACTGAACTTTCAATATGGTTGGGGTCATTTCGTCAAAGTGGGTTTTTGACATACTCCTATGTTTGTTACGTCACGATAAATATAATCATTATACGGGGTGGCACAAAATTGATCACCCCATCGGAAGATGTTATAATTTTTGCAAATGGCGTTGCACGTCAATCGTATTTGACATTTGTGAACTAGACAACTGCAGTATACAAACAAATAAATAAAACGGGCACAAACACTGGCGGCAGCCGCTTGACGGATATCATCTTTTTCACTTGACAGAAAAAAATGTAAAGGTCCAAATAAAGTTTTCCATCACGCGAAATAATTTTTTTATTATTTGGTGAAAAAGTTATTAAAAAACAAAACACGATTATTAATTTTGTGCCATTTTCAGTTTGTTTGTATACCGCAGCTGTCTAGTATACAAGTGTCAAATATGTTAATAATACTTACGACGTCATTTACAAAAATTATAACATCTTCTAATTGGATTCAGAGACTCTATTTGGATTTATAAAATTACTACTAGTAAGTATATATATATATATATATATATATATATATATATATATATATATATATATATATATATATATATATATATATATATATATATATATATATATATATATATATATATATATATATATATATATATATATATATATATATATATATATATATATATATATATATATATATATATATATATATATATATATATATATATATATATATATATATATATATATATATATATATATATATATATATATATATATATATATATATATATATATATATATATATATATATATATATATATATATATATATATATATATATATATATATATATATATATATATAATATATATATATATATATATATATATATATATATATATATATATATATATATATATATATATATATATATTTATATATATAAATATATATATTTATATATATATATACATATATATATACATTTTATTTTATTTTATTATTTTTTTTTTTCAATAAATATCTTGAACTTGAGATTTCGGAAAAACATTTTATTTATAAAACTGTGGCGTATTATTCATCTTAGTTTTTCATATACATATATACTATATATAATATAATATGATTGTCTTCCCATACATTCTTTGCTAAAACAACATCGTATACCTAGTACAAAAAAAAAACTCTGAAATCCCTGTTTGAATAATCCCTGTTAATAAATGCTTCTAGCCTGAATAAAATACCCGCCATTAAACTTTAAAGTATTTAAAACCGTATAATTATGAAATGTCAAACTATTTAGTGTATCTTGCCAGTTTGTAGAACGTTGAAAACTTTAAAATATACAAAATTAAGTCTTAATTAATTAAAATTGAATATTTCGAGGAAACGTTTTTCGCCAGTACACCTACGATATAAAATAAATCTATTATTATTTCATATTTACTAGAAAACTAATTAAAAATTGAAAATTTGAGCCATGTGCCTTTTAATAAATTAAATCCACGTGCTTTCAAACGTGTGATGTATTTACCCATATATTTTCAGTTAAGTAACTTTGACTTGATGTGAATTTCATTAATGTCAGCCATAACTAATACGCCAGTGTCCATTTGTAAACATCAGCGATAAAAATGTCAAACCACGTGTCAAATGATACCAACAAATGGTTTAGATTCCAAGACATCACGTTTACAATTTGCACAAATAATGAATTCTGACATGTTTGCTATTTGCGATGTGATTAGCAAAATGAGTTATAATAACAATTTATATCTATATATTTTACAATATTAGCAATATTACTACGCTTATGAGTAATATCGTTAGGGCGTTTGTGCACTACACGGAATTTTACCGTCCGGCAGTCCGATTTTGAAAAATAAAAGCGACTACGACAGTTTAGCGCGATCGAATTTATCCGATCTGAAGAAAGATGGATAAAAGCACAAGCCAATCCAAGCCAATCGTCGCGCGTCGTTTTAAAACGCTAACTGACGTGCCAGACGGTAAAATTCCGTGTAGTAGACAAACGCCCTTAGGCTTTTGTGCACTACACGGAATTTTACCGTCCGGCACTTCAGTTAGCATAATAAAACGGAGGATTGGCTTGTACTTTTCTTTCTTTCTTCGGATCGGTGCTCTCGATCTGTGCGCGATCACGGTGCGCGTAAATTCGATCACGTTAAACTGTCGTAATAGATTTTATTAAAAAAAAAAAACGGACTGCCGGACGGTAAAATTCCGTGTAATGCACAAGCGCTCTTAGTATCAGAATATAAGTTGACGTAAATATCATGTTTTAATCCGCCTCCGTGGTGTAATGGTTAGCGAGATTAGCTACCGTCCCGGGTTAGATCCCCAAGGGGGGAGGGTAAAAATAAATATAAGTGATTTTACACTCCAATATTTATTTAATATTACCCTGGATTAATCCCTGAAGGAGTGATCACCTTGCCTTCATGTAAGTTCGATCAAGATAAAACTGCGACAATATGATGCAGTGCCCTATGCACCATTGGGATGAGGGTTAGAAGAAGAAGAAATATTATTTTTTATTGACTTTACCTAGGTGACATACAAGTATTGCAAAATAAATAGGATAAATTTGGTGGTTTTGGAAATAGGAGCAGACAAGAAAATTGGCAGGATCAAATTTGTTAAAAATTTTAAAGTGGCCTGGTCAAGAGTTGGAATAAAGGCGGGTGGGTGTGTACGAGGAAATGCATGAACGAGGAAGAGGTGAAGATTGTTTTTAGCAAAGACATATTGGTATGGCGATCAATTAACTCCTACCCCTACGGAGAAGCGACGAGATGGTAAGTTATCTAATTTCGTTACTTAAAAAAATAATCGTACCCTTGTAACAGGAGAGTCGGGCTAAAGCTAAATCCTGATATAATTTTCCATACCGTAGAACGGGGCTACTTGAACTTTGATGTGCTACTTGAGCCCAGTACAAAAAAATATTTAGATCTGTATTTGGTCTACAATAATGAACGTATCGACATAATTCATTGTTTCCCTGACAGGTGACACTTATTGTCACGATACGTTCATTATTGTAGACCAAATACAGAATTTTTTTTTGTACTGGGCTCAAGTAACACGTCAAAGTTCAAGTAGTAGTTTTACCGTACTAAATTTCCGCCTCCGTTGTGTAATGGTCAGCACGCTCGGCTACCGTTCTGGAGGTTATTCATTATTACCCTGGTCTGGTACATGAAGCGGAGGGCTGATCACCTTTCCTTCATGTGTAAACGATCAAGATAACACTGTGTTTATATGACGCAGTGCCCTATGCACCATTGGAGTGCGGATAAGGGTTTTCCAATTTTCCAAATTTCACAACAATTTCGTTGATACCAATTAACTTCTCTTTCTTATCTTTTAAAATATAATAAACGTCTAAAATAAGTAAATATGAATTGAATTGCGTTTCCATTGATGGTGATATTGTCATCAATCAAATACATTTTATTAATCTCTTGATCAGTATCAGGGTTAAAAATAAACAAAATTTCCAAATTCATTAAGCAATTCTTGTCAGTTGTGTAGAATCGCTGATGGCGATAAATAATTTTTCAATTGAATTTAAATAATAGAAAGAGATAAAAAAAAAGAGAGAAGAAGAAGACAAGTGTTTCTTAACCTTGAAACGACATTAAGACGCATGCATTTTTACTTACTTACTTATAAGCCTTATCCGCACCCAATGGTGCATAGGGCACTGCATCGATTTAACGCAGTGTTATCTTGATCATTACTTACATGAAGGCAAGGTGATCACTCGTGCGCTTCAGGAACCAGTCCAGGGTAATATTAAATAAATATTACAGTGTAAAATCACAAATAAAAGAATGCATGCATTTTTACGGCTGCGAAAAATTATTGTGGTATAAATATAAATATCTTGCAATAAATGGACATATCCAGGGCTTATTTTTCATGTAACGCGCTGGAACGGCGTTCCGGCAGCTTTTTAACGAGTAAATGTAATTTTTATAAAATTTTCAAAATCCATTATATGAAACAATGTTTGCGCCTACGTAATTAAAGTCTGAATTGATATGATTCATCAAAATGATAAAATATGGTATTGTAATGAATATTTAAATGGTATTTGAATTTTTTTTTTTGGTAAAAAGCTCGACATGAAATGAATTTCGGGACCTTTCTTGTTTAAAAAAAGCCCTGAATATATCTAATTAGCAACATTTTTGGGCGTGTCTGAATCCTCTAGTGAAGTTCTGTGATTCAAGAACAAGGTTTCTAAATTGGTTCATATATTTAGAACTTCCAAGAATTTGAGTAGTGTGGTTGTCAATAATGGGTAGAATTGGCGAATGTTACACGTGTGTAAAGTGATCACTTAAACCAGCCTATGACGGTCGTCAGCCCCGTAAATGCCCAGACTTCCATATTCTTCTTCATCTTTGATGAGATGTCAAAAAATTATATTAAGATTAACAAAATTGACTTATATAGGAATCATTGTATTTGCAATCGCCAATCCATTGCTAGTCGCTTGTCCTATCTCTCTGTGGATTTATTTATAAACAATAAATTGGCAACAGTACCGTGGCGATTGCACTGCATACCCCGTGGGTGACGTAACACCCCGCTCGGAACCACTCATCCCCGCCCTCCGACTCAAGAAAAATATTATTATTTAAAATTTTACATTTAATAGTAGACATATCGCTAAATTAATATGATCCAATAAATATTTCGGATAATTCATATGCATTCGACGACTATTGCATTTTTCAGATCATAATTCCCATCGCAACTCTGATAACGTTAAATACAATTTTCTGAAAGCTTTATCAAAAATACGTAAGGCTCAGGATTACCGAGTTGTTTATTGGATTTTAAACATCGATAACACTTATTGAGTATTAAATTGTGGAAAATCCCCCTTTCAAAGGCGAAGAAAAATATTTGCACAACATTTTTACAATTACATCACAGCATACATTGTATTTATATTAAAAAAAGGTTCAACTAAAATCATTTTCACATTCTAATTAAAGGCAAAAAATATTATTTATTAATTTGGCGTTTAATTTGTAGAATTCCATATTCATATTTCAAATATAAAAATCAAACACTGATTTGAGTCTACTAAGTTGTATACCCTTGGGCTTCGTATAACACGGTTTTATATAACACGGATATTTAAATTGTGACATATTTTTTTGTATACACATGTATTGAACACGCTTTTTACTGAACACGGTTTCAGAAAAATGTGTGAATTAAATAATATGTTTGTTATTAAAAAAATTAAGTACACATTCATATAAACTATCTTAGATTTTTTTGGAACGCAAACCCTAATTTTGTATGAACTTCAAACCTTGTATAACACGGATTTTTGTGGAACCATATAAGCGTGTTATACGAGGCCCGAGTGCTTTTTATTTTTAAATACATAAAAATAAAAATTTGTAACAATTGTTTTGAATTGTTAGAGCATTATCAAACAACTGTACTTGACCACAGTAGTTTGATAATGTCCTAATAAAGAGAAACAATAGTCATGAATTTGTATTTTTTATTGTTTTGTTATTAAAATAAAATGTACGACTTAGTAGACTCAATTCAGTGATTGATATTCATATTTAAAATGTAAGAAATATTATGTAAAGAAAAATAAACGTAAATATTATTCAAAATGAATTGGGATTTTTTATTATTATTTATGGCAAAGTGGAATTTATGTGGATTTTTGATTATTCTTAATGAACTTACCTCATCGAGGATATCTTCGTCCATTATGTATGAAGGGAGATGCACTCAACAAATGAAAAACCACGTTCACACTGCTACGAACTTGGGAATGTGAGGCGTTTAAGTATGGCAATTTCCTTAAAGATAAACAAGTATCGCGCGGATTAATACGTTTTATCGCGACGATTACAATCTCTCTGCTAATTTTCCTGAAAATACGATGTGGCGAGCCCCATCAACCTTAGTTAGGTCACGCGAATGACACTGATTACATGACCGTCGAAGAGTTTTCCGACGTTCGCGTTCCCTGAGACGTTCTGGGCGACACGACTTTATTTCCGATCACACTACGGACAACAAACAGGCGTGTATTACTAGCTACTGGGCGCTGAGACGTTTAAAGACAATATAATACCCATACACTCATGATATTATACACACATCAAATATTCTATCCAATCTTTATCATCTCTAATAAATTTTATTAGCAATCAATAACTATGATTGGTTTTCTTGGAAGCTTTCAGTGAGGCTTTCAAAACTAATATTTTTTAATTGGTTATATTAAATTCGAAGATAACATTTTACATTTAGATAAACGTTGCCTGTGATATTTCAAATTTATTATTGTATAAAAAATGGATTTAGACCTTTTTTATCGAGTTTTAATGATACATATTAAAAAAATATATTTTATGTGGTTACAAAATTTATTTTATAATTTAATTCACTCTCTAGACGTTTCTACTTTTACAGTCTTAAAATTTATAACGCAACTCTCTCCAATAAAGCGAAGCTCTTGTGCTTGGAGAGGGACTTACACTTATTATTTATTGTTTATGTTTGTTAGTTATATATTTTTTTTTTATAATTATTTTTTATTGTATGTGCTTTTTCATGGATTAACATTTAATTTATTTTTTTAGCATTTTAATGTCTTCAATTTTTATGTCTGTAGGAAAGTTATTGAAGTAATTGGTTGAATATTTTTCTTCTGGCTAATGGTGCATAGGGCACTGGGTTAGAATGACGCAATTTTCACTCGATCTTTGATATTATTAAGGCATGATGATCAGCTATACGAAGGAAACTTTTAGATCCAAGAATGATATAAATTTGATGAGATACAGATGACGTTAGTAAAGAAGGTCAAGTTGGAGGAGATTACTACTACATGGGAAAGAAAATGAAGAAGGAACAGTAGGTACAACTAATTAATGGGAAAACGATGATATGTAGGATAATTATAATACCAGGGCATTTGGAATTGCATATTTGCACTCGTATTATCTTCAGGAGTTATCTATTACCTGTTATTATTGTTCTTCTTCCACATCCTATGACTAACCAGTATTATTATATTCATTAATATTACGTTCACATACTCCTCCAAACAATGCCAAAATAACCTTTCTTGTCTCTTTTGGTGATCGATTACAGCGCATAGATAAAACATTAATAACGTAGAATAGATATTTTTAATATTGTAAATAGTTACCCCCATTATATGTACATTATATTTACAATGTAAAATTTATTTATTTAAATTTATTATTATGTATTTATCCATTTTTTAAACATACTGCTTACTTAAGTCATATATCGCTCACTCCTTTCAACAACGTCATAAATCAAAAAACTTGATTTTTCAGGAGAACGTTTCGAAAGTTTAAAAATATAACACAATGTATTAAAAATAAATATCAAGCCACTTATTGAACTTTTTACTGTGCAATAGATCTTTTTAGGTAAAACCTGAAGGTTTTTTCTCCATTTGAAAAATATTTGGTCTGTTAAAAAAAATAATTAAACAATACGTTTTATTCAAAATGCAAAAACAACATTTTCTTACGTGTAGCGGATAAATATTAAATTAAAAATATGCTTCTTTTGCTGGGATATAGTCCATTTTCTGGGCTTTCCGAAAACATGCACAACTCAAAATTGACGATTTTTTATTTATGACGTTCTTGAAAGGAGTGAGCGATATATGTATAATATTCCCGATGAGTAATTTCCATTACTCATTTCGGGACATGGAATTAAGGTTAACAAGACTGGAATACTAATAATAAAACGCAGGGCAAAATGTAAAATAGAAAGCAATAAAAGGCATGGGATTAAGGTTAACAAGATTGGAATACTAATAATAAAACGCAGAGCAAAATGTAAAATAGAAAGCAATAAAAGGTACACTTAATAGGCATATAAAAAAACATACAAAGGTAAGAAGCATATTTAAAGGAAGAAAATGAGAAAAAATAACTAAACAATAATTTATTTATATCACCGAATAAAAGTAAAATTAAAGTCATTCCGTATTTAAAGTATTGACTTTCCTTTGGTATCGAAGTCCTGGGCACTGATTACATACTGAAGTTACTGTTTTAACTACGTAGCGTAGATAAAATTTACTTCTATTGTATAAAATACAAAATCAATTATTTTTTCGGTAACTGCCTGAAAATACGGATCGACCACCAGATTAACCCTTAGCACTCGAGTGCCTCTACTGAAGCGGTATGAATGATTTGCCGTATTACTCGAATGCCGTCGCCAAGGCGGCAAGAAAATAGAATTCTAGTCCTTAATATTTTTTGATATATGTATTGTTTTTTGTTATATTTTTTAACAAATGTAAACAGAATCAAAATACTAAAATCAAATACTTACGATATTTTATTGAGTTGTTTTTTTTTTATTTTATATACCTACATATCAAAAAATTAAAGGTGAAAGGGGTTAAAAATGATGACGTAGGTTATCTACTTTCATTAATTGATTCGGCAGTCACTTTATGAGAAAATCTATCCATTTTTAATTTAAGTTTCACTAAGTAATACCACTATTTCTTGAAATTTTATCTAACTTATCTACACCACGTAGTTAAAACGTTATCATTCGTTTATAATCCTAGCTATGAACATTTTGGATTTGCGAATGTTTATCTTGTACATATTGATATGGGTATATCTATATTTTACCACCATAATTCATAATACAAGGTTCATCACTAAGATAATCATAGTCATAATAATTCATGGATTAAAAAAAGGTAGATACGCCTTTAAGGGGCGTAAAATACAAACAAAAATACACAGAATAAGGCAGTAATAAACACGGAAAAAACAATAATAAATTCAAATATTAAAAAAAATACGGAAGTTCAGGTAATTTATTTGTGGACGAATGTAGCTGTTTTGTCATAAGTAATTAACATATTCACGGTTGTCCGTTCCTAGGGTAAGCGAGGCCTTGGGCAAGAAGTTTTGGGCTACTGCAAATATGTACCATCGTTTAGATACCTTGTAACACACATAGTGGAAGATGGTAGTGTCCAGAAGGGACTGAACGTACGGCTCGGAATGTCAGGAGCCATATTCAATAAAACGTCCAATGTCTAGACTCACTGTTTTACTCGACAAAAATCAAGTATCGCCTCTTTAACGCTTGCATCCTAACAGTGCTGCTGTACGGGTGTGAGTCGTGGCACCTTACTAAAGCTCAGAGCAAGAAACTGGCAAGTTTTGAAAATAGGTGACTGAGGCGAATACTGGGTGTAAAGTGGTATGACTTCGTCAGGAATAAGGACGTGAGGAGAAGAACCCAACAGCCCCTCATACTGCAAGTCCTGAAGAGGAGAAGGTAGACGTGGTTGGGACTTGTCATTAGAATGCCACCTGAGAGCATTAACCCCTCGTGTCTCTTCTTCCAACCCCGGTGTTTCCAGCGCCCCGGAAGACCACAAACGACCATTCACCGGCTATACTAAGCTGAACGTCGGGATGCCGGACTGATCTGGGAGGAAGCCAAGGAGATGGCGCGTGACTTGGAGACATCTCGTATTGGGTATACGCTTCACAAGAAAAATAATGTATAAACGAGGTAACTTTCGTCTTTATAAGAAACAAGATGGAAGTCCGAGCATCCCAAAGCTTATGAAGTGATCTCGTTATACATTTGTGTAACGTTAACCATTCTGCCCATTTTTAATCATCAATATTGCATTAATTTTTTAAAGATTTATACGAGTACCTATTTGCAGTTTTGTTGGATTGCTTTCGTATATCACGTGTAATTTCGATAGATTGGAAATTTCGACTGACGGTGATACCTTCAGTTGAGAACTTGCAAAGTTTATAGATAGCATTGTAATCTTGACATAATAAAGGAATAGTGTCCCAACTAAGTGACGTAAATTGCATTTCCCTGGTTTGGTTTTCGCAAGTTTTCGTTCCTTTAGTTAAGTAAGCAGAATCGACCATAATCTATTCCTAGTATGTAAAATAGAGATACTAAGTATCTAGGAAATAATGTTTTCCTGTTAATCTCATTATAGTTTATTGTTGTCAAGATAGAAAATTTTCCTCTTAGTATTATACGAGTAAAGTCAAGGTTGATTAATATACGACATACTTAATAGACAAATAATAACACATAAACCACACACGGTAATAATAGCATTATAAAACTAAGTACAAAGCAGAATCGTGGAATGAAATATTGCTGTTTGATCGTCACTACAATAAGTATTTTATATTTTACGGCATTCAGTAATAAAATCAACTAAATCGTTTTTATTTAATTTGATATTCTAAGCACGAATTTACAAATACGATTCTTTTTTTGAGACAAATATGAGACACTGATTGTTTTATTATTTTTCTTTATAAACTTATTTTACCTTGCCCATGTTCTCGCCAAATGGTGCATAGGGCACCGCATGGGAACGACGCGGTATCAAATAGATCCTTGATTTATTAAGTCAAGGAATACATTTGACAGAATGAAGATGTCGAAAGTAAAGGAAGTAAGAGTAAACGATATTGCTAATGCTATCTATATGTATAAAAAAATGAAGGAAAAATAATTACCAGGAAGAGTAGAATCTTAGCAATGGTTAGAGCACTCGAGGCGGCATACCCGTACTCCTGCAAACTTGTGAAAGCTATCTAGAAGGTATACGAGCTCTTCGAGAAGTAAGTACGTATGTACTAATATATTATAACCCCATAGGAGTTGACGTGACAATCACATACTGAGGTGTTGTATTGTTACGTTGAGTTTAAGGGACTGTAACAATACAATGCATAATTTGTTTACAACACTCCGTATTATAGCGATGCCTTTTTTCCTCAGTATGTCGATTTTTTACTAAATATGCTAAAATTGTGTTTTCAAAGTGATTTTTGATTGTGCATTGAATTTTTAGACGAATATCGGAACATTTTTTATCCCAAAAACAAAACGAGTATAAGTATATTATAACCAAAAATACCTACAATAAAATGATTGTAATGAAAATGTTTTAACTTGTCAGTATTAGCGTCATCTATTGAAAATATATTTATGAATGAAATATATTTTTTCAAATTTGGCAACAGATGTCACTATACAAAATAACAGTATTTCAGTGTTAGCATATCAATACAATTATGTATTCCCCACCATGAAAAGCTAAGTAGGACCTTGTATAATAGTTACCCCGTATTTATAATAGTTGCGTATCTAGCAACATCACACAAAATTTAAATTGAGTTTTGTGGTTATATGTTATTTCTTTAATTTTTTATTTTAATAACTTAAAAATAATACAAATAAGGAATATCAATAGAAATTTATTCTAAACATGGAGAGACATAGTTTAGGAAGCCATACGAGAAAATTGCGATACCGGAAATTACTTGAAAACCTCGAAGAACTAGGTTTGTTGTTATTTTCTTATTATGCTCATTACTTTGTTGTATGTTGTATTACGTTTTGCATTCAAATATGATTAACTTTATTCATTTTTAAATCACAGTGATTTGATACGAAGCTTACTAGCTGCTAGCTGGAGTAATTATGTTTATTTGTACGAGGTCATTGAGGTAGAAAACAAAGTAACAATGAACGAATTGGAAAGGCAAAGATAGTTTTCTGCTTTGTTTAATATAATTTAATTAAAAATTTTATCGCAATAAGAATTTTTCTTAGATTTTTATTACACGCAGTGTTTTATTTTATGTCTTACATCGAGGTTGGCTCAATGATTTGGGGACCACATGAGCTTAAGTCCTCTCTTATGGTAGAGAAAGTCCAAAAGAAGTTTCTGAGGTATCTCTACATGAGGAGAGTACGGGTATTATCCTTGGCTCTACCCGACTAAGTTTCTCCAGGGTATGCTTGGCTACAATAGTTTAGAGATTAGAAGGAATGTATATTTGATAACACATTTTTATTGATTGTTGCGCGGTATGATCGATAATCCTGAAATTATCCGGAGCATTGGTCTGCACGTTCCCAATAGTTACCTAACACAGCGTCGGCATAGATTGTTTCTCATTCCTATATACAGGACCAACCTGCCGATGTTTATGCCTGTAGAAAGAGCTACCGCTGTGCTGAACAATATCACGCCGGATATTGATCTATTTCATGTGTCTGAGGGGGTATTCCAAAGCTGGATTCTTCTATATCTTTAACAAGAGTTTTCTAACTTTTTTATGAGGTCAAGGGATCTTATATTAGGTCTATTATGACCTCCCTCTGTATCATAGGTCACTCTCAAGACCTACGTGAGTCATATAGCTCACGACCTGTCTTGGTGGTAGGAGCTTCACCTTCTCGGAGTCCAGTAGTGGTCCTCCAAGGATGTGACTTTGTTTGCGAGCGAGTGCGTCACAGTTATAGAGAATGTGGATTGGTGTTTCGTTATCCTCCATACAAAATCTGCATACTGGGGAGTCATGTAGTCCAATTTTTAAATATGTTCTTACCAACTTTCTAATTTATGTTTTAATGTATGCTTTGAATTTTAGTTTGAAATGTATATATTAATTATTGTAAAAGAAAAACATTTTTTTTTATCACATGAGTTTATTTTATTATGAAGACTAGTTTCGGAAGCTATGCTTCCATCTTCGGGTCTAAATATAAAGTTTATATTTGGACCTAAAGATGGAATCATAGCTTCCGAAACTAGTCGTCATAATAAAATAAACTTTTATGGTAAACAAGTGTTTTTCTTTTACAATTTCATTATGTCTTACCACAAAGTGAATGCCGAAACAATAAACAAAATATATGAATTATTATTGAATAAATTGAAATATAAATTTCAGATGATGGCAATATAAACCACGCAGACTCCATAGCCAAGGCCACCAATGTAATAGAAGAAGCGGACATGTTGCTACGCGATGGAGATCTGCAAGAGAGAGTGGACCACCCCGGCGAGGGGCTGCTGGACTCCCGCGTGCTGCTGGCCTCATCCACCGTGATGAGCAAGCTTGCCGACGGATTCAGCGGAAACGTCAATGTCTACGACCCCGACGAACTGGCCGAACATATTGTAACTAAATACTACTACTACTACTACCATCATGCCGTTTCTCCGCAGGGGTAGGCAGAGAGGATAGAACGCCACACTCTTCTGTCCTGACATACACTCCTCGCCTCCTTCACATCCATACATCTAGTCATACATGCCCTCCGATTACGCAGACTTTTGACACTGCCAGACTTTAGGTTCTGATCTGATCGTGCCAAGTCTTTTTCGGTCGTCCTCGTTCTGTTTTCCCTCTCACATTCGCCACATATATTTTCTTAGTCATTGTAACTATATTTTGAACATAATTCTACTTCAAACCCTCATCCGCACCCCAATGGTGCATATGGCACTGCATCATATAAATGCAGTGTTATCTTGATTGTTAGCACATGAAGGGAAGGTGATCAGCCCTCCGCTTCAGGTACCAGTCCAGGGTAGTATTGAATAAATATTAGAGTGAAGAAATCACTTATATTTATTTGACCTGCCCCTGGGAATCGAACCCGGGACCTCCAGAACGGTAGCGGAGCGTCCTGACCATTACACTACGGAGGCAGACAACTTATTATTAGAGACCTGTAACTTTTGACTTACAAACCAATGAGTATAATTCATTTTGCAATTACCGGAAAACAAACACTCAATTTATCTAAAGGTGGAGACTGACCGGAGCATTTCACCGTAACAAAACGTCGTAACATTGCTCGCGCCAAGCATCAGCGAGCATCCGAAACTATGGATGGAGCGCTCGGCTCGCTGTACTGACTGCCTGAATGCTCGCATCGTAACATGTTACGTTACGACGAAATGCTCCGGTCAGTCTTCACCCTAATCAATTCTATTGGTTATCCCCATATAAAAATAATCTATGAATATGCTTTCCTTTTTAGAAATCTTTTCCTCAATATTGGGCATCGATTGGTCTGCCGAAAAGGATTGGCAGCTTTATGTATCTTCAAGGGGCCTTCCTGCCCGGCCCTCCGGCGGAACGGCCTCAGAGACAGCGACGGCAAGTCGAGAGGCCAAAGAAACACACGACATGCCAACCGGAGACTCTTGATGAGACGCAAAGAGTTGAGGAGGCTTCGGAGGCAGTAAAAAAAATCAAGAAATTCATAAACCGACAGTACAAAGCCAATAATAACCAACCAATGAGCTATTTTGAAATCGTCTTGAATCCAAACAGTTTTTCAAAGACAATAGAGAACATTTACCATATTTCTTTTTTAGTCAGAGATGGTTTGGTATCGATACAAATTGGTAAGCATATTTTACTATCACTATCAAAGCCAATAACTATTTAATCAATTTCATCATCAATAAAAAAATTCCTTGTTGTAAAAGGTATTTCAAGATTCAAGGTAGATTGACACATAGTTGTCGGGCAGTTTTTTCATCAACCCCGGCCCTAATTTTTCTTGGAAAGTCTGCTGCCCGACCCTTAGTATACTAATCACCAGTAACCCGAAACCCAATTTCGATCTGTATAATGTTTTTTTGGCGTTTCCCGAGCTCTACCAAAAGTAAGCAAGTAGAATGCTTATAAGCTTCTCCCATTCTTTAACAACAGTATGTGAAAGAAGCTTTTAAGCGTTTCCCGCAAAAATGTGTCCATATAAAAGAAATAGGCAAATAAATATGAGGATATCTCACCATAGATACATACATCTAAATAAAACGGTCTCTGCTTAATAATAACTTTCTCTAACCAACCATACATGGCTCCAGTAAACTCACACATAAAGCGTCATGGGATTTATGATATATGTAGGAGTAACTACATAAAATTTCAATTGTTTTTAATTATTATTTGTGAATGCATTTACGTCATTAAATGTTTCAGAGAAAAAGGGCTTTGCTTCATAATAAATTCAATTCTTTATTTGGAGAGTTAAAAGTTTATACATAAATTGCATTTTTATTTCAGATGAAAACACCAAACTACCATGCTTAGCTCCCGTTTCCAAACAAGATCGGGAAAGAGACAACAGTAATGAACAAATAGAAAATAATCAATTTATTATCTCTCTTGACATGAAAGATTGGCAAGTATGTACAAAATTCATGAGTTTCTTATTATTTTAAGATCTGCCTCCGTAGTGTAATGGTCAGCATGCTCGACTACCCTTCTGGAGGTTCCGGGTTTGATTCCCATGGGGGGGGGGTCAAATAAATATTAAATAATATTATAAGTGATTTTTTCACTCAAATATTTATTCAATATAACCCTGGACTGGTACGTGAAGCGGAGGGTTGATCACCTTTTCTTCATGTGTTAACGATCAAGATGACGCTGCATTTATATGATGCAGTGCCCTATGCACGATTGGGTTACGGATAAGGGTTTAAAAAAATTAGGATGAGTTTTGGAAAGCGATAAAGTGAAATAAATTGAAAAACAACCCTTGTAGATTGCAAAATCTTTATCTAATTTTTTAGGGTTTATTTATCAAATTAGCTGGAGACAGATTCGTTTGATTTTATGAATAAAAGTGGACATTACTTCAGCTCATTTTTTCTTATTTTATTTTCAGGATGCAGTGAAAGCTTTTCAAATAACGGAACCTTTAATGGACTTATAAAATAATGGATAAAATAATAATTCCCCAATAATGTGATATATCTACACACTTTTCTTATCATTTCCGGTCAAAATATGTGATGTGATGTGTTCAAAATGTGAATCATGAGGGATACCGTTAAACAAAGTTTAATATAAAAGCATCCTTGCAGTATTGTACCTTAATAATATCAGTATTCTTAATAATTTATTGCTGGTAATGTTATTTTTAAATTATACAAATTAAGTATTCTATCAAAAGTTGGTAAGGTAGGATATTACGACATATGTAGTATGTATTCTTAAAATAAGCAGACATGTTTATACATATTCATTATATATTTGCAGAATTTTCTGTCATATACACTAAGACCTCACTTTGCGTCGTAGATACGTTCAAAAATTTCACGACGCAAATTGAAATTTACAAAACGGGAAATTACCTTCTAGACAATTTAAACATGATTCTCTGAATAATAATTAAAAAACAACGCAATTCGAAACGACGCAATAATAATTAAAAAAAAACGCTAAGTGAAACGACGCAAAGCGAGGTCTGAGTGTACAAGATATTTATGGTACTTTTTATTCATTATTATATTTTTAATGTGATAAACAATTGTTGTACAAAATAAAATATTGAAAAACTTGTAATATTTTCATATTGCAATGAATAAATTATTTGTATTTTTTAATATTTATTTTTATTTTTGCTAACTCTATCATAACTGAATTTATATGATATGCAGATTTTTTCACCCTCAGAGATAATTGAAAAAAATACGTTTTTTGGTATTATAAGTTTGGTTCTTATTCAAATAATAATGATTTATCATCTAAAAAAATCCACCTCCGTAGTGAAATGGTTAGCGTGTTTAGCTACCATGCTGGAGATCCCGGGTTCGATTCCGAGGGGGGGGGGGGGGTGAAAATAAATATTGGTGATTTTACACCCTAATATTTTATTAATATTACCCTGGACTGGCTCCTGAAGCGCAGGAGTGATCACCTTTTTTTTTTTTAGATGGGAATTGCATTTATTATTTACCTTGCTTATTATGTATAAGGTTTATAGATCATTTAGTGGATTTTTGTTTCTTCTAGATAATTAAATATGTTTTTATTTGAATCTGTGTTGGGAACAGGAAGGATAATCTAGTGTGGGTCAAATAGGAACTTCTCAGCATTTGCTCATCAGCAAAAAAACCTTGCCTTCATGTAACGATCAAGTTAACACTGGTCAATACGATGCAGTACCCTATGCATCATTGGGTCCACACCCATAAGGGTTAGAAGAAGAATCATAAAAAAATGAGGCATTAACACTCCAGAATTTTTGTTTTTATGTGACATTATATATGCATGTGAATTTTAGTGTATTGAACTGTTTAAAATTTGTCTTTAAAAAAACATATTAAGATATTAAAGTCAATTTAAATTTAGTACCTATTACAAAAAAATAATGTCTCTCAAACTATTTAAAACTCATTCGTTTTATTTTTTACCTACTTTAAAAAATCATGTCTTCCAAACTATTAAAAACACTAATTTTTATTTTTATCACTCTTTTGCTGTAAATATCAATGACAATGAAAAGAAAAACGATATTTTTTTAATAGTAGTAATATGATGATGATAATTGATTTGCATAAATCTGAAAACTTATCAAAATGATTTAAATTTAATTTTGAGTTGTACAAATAAATAGTTTATTAAAATATATTACAGATATCTCACAAAGAGATAGAATTTATCGGGAATGGAATATGGAAGCCTTATACAAGATTTTCCCAAATATAATATAAAATTGAAGTTAGTATCATTAAATTTATTATATTTATCACTATATTTTTATATATAAATATTTTTTTTGAAAAGGTTATTATTTATACAGATGTTGATCAAGGTGATATGAAAGCACACATTTGTATTTGTTTAGTAAATTTATGTAGTCAATAGCAAGACTAAATTGCAATATCTTGATTGAAAATGAAGAAAAAAAATAGGCAAAAGTGATTATTTTTAATTACCTTTCGTGCATTTACAAACCATAAAATATTCACTATTTATTGATTTTTTATTAACGTTGTAGACGGCACTGCAAGTACATTACTCACACAATGTGTTCTTGGTGCCATTTAAAGGCCAAACTTTTATTTAATTTGATTTTCAAGATACGAAAATATTACATCATCCAAATTATTCGATTGACATTATTTAAACATTTAATTTTTATTAACGGACAACTAGGTGCCCCATTTTACTTGATTTAGCCTAAATCAGGATGAAGAAATCGTCAAAATACGGATGGTTTTCAAATTACATTCTTTTTTAATACATTTTTTATAGTTTTTAACCATTTAAACCTAATATACACACAAAAAAGAGAGAAAAATTAAGAATATAAACATTTTACAATTTTCATAAAATTAACTCTTAATCCCCATTCCTTTATTTTGCCTTTGTTCCATATTTTATTTTGACCTCCGTCGGCAACAAATTAAAAATGTTCGGAACGATATATTGCAGTGTTGGACTCCCATATTTATTGTTAATTCTTGGGACTATCAAACCTTCGTTGTGTGTAAATCGTGTATTGCATATATTCAATAATAAATTTAAATTATCAACAATCCTCATTATTAGATATTCATCAATACAATATTTATGTACATGTATAAAAATATGTCCGCCTCTGTGGTGTAATGGTTAGCGTGTTTAATTACCGTTCTGGAGGTCCCGGGTTCGATTCCCGAAGGGGGGTTTAAATAAATATTGGTAATTTTACATTCTAATTTTTATTTAATACTACCCTAGACTGGTCCCTGAAGTGCAGGACACTGCGTCAATACGATGCAGTGCCCTATGCGCCATTGGGTGTGGATAAGGGTAAGAAGAAGATATAAACTTTGGCACTCAAATTCTGTTGATTATTTATTATATTTTGGTAAACAAAATGAATTAATTTACCATCCAATTCTTATTTGAAAACCGTGAAACCTGGATGTAAAAGACCTGGATGTAAGTTAAACCTCTTTAAAAGAGAGCTGGTTTAAAGTCCCCTCCTTGAAAAAAGGTCTCTCTTTCTCTTTATAAGAGAAAAATGTTCCGATCCCTTAGACTCTCTTATATACAGGTTCAACTGTAATCATAGAATTACGACACTATGCAAGACTAAAGATATTCATAAGGTTTTATTTTTTAATCACTTCTTGACAGAATGACTGCTCTGCCGAAATTAGTAGTGTTAATTTAAAACCCCAACATAGTTAAACTTTTAACGAAATGAATGAATTAATCAAATGTAAAAAAATTAAGTATCATATTATTTTTTGACATGTCTTTAAAGATGAAGAATATGAAAGTCTGGGCATTTACGGGGCTGACGACCGTCATAGGCTGGTGATCACTTTACACAAGTGTAACATTCACCAATTCTACCCATTATTGACAACCACACTACTCTAATTCTTGGAAGTTCTATATATATGAACCAATTCAGAAACATTGTTATTGAATCACTAGAACTTCACCAGAGACAGACAGACTTTTTATTAAGCAGAAACTCTTATCAGTATGTGAGGTCCGAATCCTCGATTATAATCACATACATGAGAAACGCCAGAAAATATGATTTTTATTTTTATTTTTATTTATTTACAACATTTTGAGTGTGTCCAAATACTGAACAAGTACATATTTGGACACACTCAAAATGTTGTAAAAAAATTAGGGTTTATTATCGAGAAGTCGTATGTTAAATTTCAAAATAACTTCTCTGAACTCGTTTCAATGTACATAGAATAGAAGTCCTTTCGGGTCTAGACTAATTTACTTTCAGATTATTAAACTGTATATCGCTCACTCCTTTCAAGAACGTCATAAATCGAAAATCGTCAATTTTCAGTTGTGCATGTTTTCGGAATGCCCAGAAAATGTACTATGTATATCCCAGCAAAAGATGCATATTTTAAACTTAATATTTACCTGCTACAGGGCAGAAAGTGTTGTTTTTGCATTTTAAAGAAAAGGTATTGTTTAATTATTTTTTGAAATGTACTAAATATTTTTCAAATGGAGAAAAAACCTTCAGATTTTACCTAAAAAGATCTGTAGCACAGTAAAAAGTTCAATAAGTGGCTTGATACATTGTATTATATTTTTAAACTTTAAAAACGTTCTCCTGAAAAATCTTTTTTTTTTATTTATGACGTTCTTGAAAGGAGTGAGCGATATGTATAAAATGCATTAAGAAATGTGCACACATCTTTCTGTTTTTATGGTAAATAGACAGTGAGTTATAACTGAGTCTAGATCATAAAATCATTTCAGTATTTATCTCTGATAAAAGTAATTATAATAAATGTGAATAAATGTAAGTCTCATAAAAAATGGGTTAAACATCAACCTTCAGTCAATGTAAACAAACGTTTGTATAAAATATGCCTGCTGAACTAATATACGTACGTACATACAATTTGGTAAAAATGTCTTCACTCTGTATTAGGGCATTCCACTTACGTAAATTTTTGCATGTCTGGTAATTTTCTTTCTGTTCCTATCCAGCAAAATATATTTCAACAGGTGGAATCTAACCTTCACCATACCATGTTGATAAAAGGTGGTTTGTCCCATCATGTCAACGTAACCTAAGGATTGCAGAAAAAATATTGTAAACAGCCTTTAACCATTCTGTAAAATAATATTCAAATCACAAATTATCAATTTGCACATATCGCTCACTCCTTTCAAGAACGTCATAAATAAAAAAACTTGATTTTTCACGAGAATGTTTTTAAAGGTTAAAAATATAACACAATGTATTAAAAATAAATATCAAGCCACTCATTGAACTTTTTACTGTGCAACCGATCTATTTAGGTAAAACCTGAAGGTTTTTTTCTCCATTTGAAAAATATTTAGTATATTTAAAAAAGTAATTTAACATTTTCTTTTAAATGCAAAATAACATTTTCTGCCCTGTAGCGAGTAAACATTATGTTAAAAATATTTTCTGGGCATTCCAAAAACATGTACAACTGAAAATTGACGATTTTTGATTTATGACGTTCTTGAAAGGAGTGAGCGATATGTATCAGAATGAGTTTCCTTCTGCAATATCTTTTTTTATACACTTTATTGAAAACTGGTTAGCATGTTTTGTCATCATGCTAGATTGTGACCAGGTTTACCACCAGTTTTGGTATAATTCATGGTCTTTTGTACAATCTGTTTATATATTTGTCAACTTAAAAGCTCAAAGATAAAGCAGACGCGATACGAATTTCCCTGTAGTCAATCAGAAGTTGATATCCGGATTAATATAAATAAATAATATTAAATGCAGTAATATTTTGACAGATTAATTTTAAGACATCTTGACTGGTTAGAACAGCCATACTCAACCTTTTTTTTCTTCAGGCCACATACATACACGTACATATATTTAAAAAGTTACGCGAACACTATACTTCTATAACGAAAAGAAATATTAATCCACCCCCCCCCTTTTAAGAAAACATTTTTGAGAATTTAAAAATTGAACTAAAAGAGAATAATAATAGTATTAGAGCTGCAGTATGAAAGACGTAAGTTTAAAAATCGCCTCATATAACTATAATTTATTTTTAGAGTTACTTTTCTATTAATAATACATACTAAGGTCGTGTAAAAATAATGAAAATATAAGAGCGATTTTTTACATTTATAGTTAATGACAAAACAGCTAAATAACAACGTCTCTACAACTTAAACCGTTAGAAGTTAGTAAGAGGTTAGTTAGAAAAATGGTCATTATTATTTTGTAAACATAGTTTCCAAAAAGATAAAATAAAACAAATACTACGCAAAATTATATTTCAACTATTTGAATCTGCAAATATGATAATTTGTCAAAACTATGCCTTGTTTGAAATAGTATTGCTTTAATTTTTAGCTGATCAATTTGTTCACCTTTTACTCACCAAACTGCATTACGGATGATTGAACAAGCTTTCTAAATGTCTTCAATAAACTATTTGATATCGTTTTACTTTTTTGCTATTACTCAAGCACGAAGTTATATAAACATTGAGCAGAGAGTGGTAAAGATTTTTTCGTGGATCTGGGAATAGCTAAAGGAAATAAAAGTACTCAAAAGTAATTGGTATTCAAACAAATGAAATTTATTAAGAGTATTATTGTCAATTTTTTTACCTTAAAAAAGTTATAAATATTTTATGTACCTACATATTTACACATTTTATAATCTTTCATATCATACTTTGCTATTTATAACATATCAATGATTATTATATTTTACAATTTATACAAACAAATCATATGAATATGTTAATTAAAAACAACCTTTTTTGTCACCGAGATTTAAGTACACAAAATATTATCGATGCAATATGAAAAAAAAACACCGAACGAATTACTGATTGTACACGCCACTTGTATTTTCGACTGAAGCAAAAATAACAGCATATTTTGTCGTTTAAAAGAAACATGGAATAGAATACTTTGTAATTAATTTCTCTAGAAAATCATACTGTCTGTCTATGACATCAATTAACCAACAATTAAATATATTCAGTGGAATCAGAACATACAACACTTATTTTAATAAAATAAATATGGAAGGAAAATATTATCAACTAAATTCACAGCTTAGTAAATAAATAACAATTATCAAGATGTGAAATATATCAGATAACAAAAATAATTAGAAAATGGGGGATATGCAGTCTTTCTCTTAATTTAAGAATAACTAACTGGGCGTTCGTCCATCATGAATCATCGAAAGTCATTCTCCCCGGACCGTGGTTCTTCATAAACCTTCTATACTGCTTGTACTTATTATTCTCCGCTAACGACTTCTTGAGAATTTCGTCTTGCTCTTCTTTCCACTCTAGAAAGTTTTCTTTAATCCAAAGTTCTTCGTTCAAATATTCCCGCTTTGTTTTATCTTCCAAAGAGTTGAACTGATGCACTCCCATCTTGAGATTCTTCCTGATGATGTATAACTTCTCCTCTTCCCCGTACGGCTTCTTCAATATGTCATAATTCCACACCCATTTGCAATACCACATGACATATAAGGCGAGGGTGTAAGGCAGGTATACTAGTTGAACCCACAAGACGTCAGACATGCTGGGTTTTGCGTACGATCCCTGAATGTCCATCTTTTCTTCTATTACCTTACGAATCAATCTTTCTGTTTCTTCCCTCTGTTCGGATTTGCTCTTTTTCGCATCTCTCTTCTTTGGCTGTACTTCTTTAATTTCACTTTTAACTAACTCCAACGCTTGGTTTCTGTATTTCGGAACGGTCATGAAGTATTTGATTGCGGACTCGTACCTCTGCCAAGCGCTGTAATACTGGATGATGGAGATAATAGAAATGGCTACAGCTATCACAAGTCTTACGTCTATTCTGGGGGCAACTCTTCTCCTGTAGTATCTATAATAATGAGAGTAGAATTCTAAAGGATTATCCAACATGTAATTGTAATCCGTTCGTTCTTCTTCATCTTTCAATACTTCGTAGGCAGTGGCGATGATCTTGAATTGTTCTTCTGCCTCTTTCTTGCCCTCCGCTGTTTTTTGAAGATCTGGATGGAATTTTTTGGCGAGTTGTCGATAGCTTTTCGATATTTCACTCTTAGTGGCTTCCCTGTCAACTCCGAGAACATTGTAGCAATTTTCTTTGCCACAATATAGTCCTTCCAATAATTGTGCATTTATGTAAGGAATTACACAAACCGCTAAGAATATTATTAATTTCATTTTGATGTATTTTTTAGTGAACTTTTTACAACTTTATTCTTGGTAAGACCAAAACTCCTTCCACGGCCTATCGGGACAACATTACACGTCGCACGCCAACTGCCACACAACAATCGTAAAATTTGACAATTGAATATAAAATTGACGTTTACCACTTGCAAGTGTTACCATTATAAAATCATAAATAACGCAATCCTATTCACAAAAAAATAACCGTAATATTTATTGTATTTTCATATTTTTTTTGCTGTCGAGTAAATGCATAACCAAAAATAATATATTATTTTAAAATTATAAAACCAACCGACGATTACTGACGATGACATACATTTTAAGCACAAACGTATTGCATTATGCTTAGAACATTTTATTCAAATTAAACACTTGAATATACCACTTTAATGAGTTTTATTTTTATTTACGACTAGTTTCGAAAACGATTCATCTTCTGGTACAAATTAAAACTAACGAACAAAAATATATTTAGGTGTATACCATATAAAGGTGAATAAATATAGGGAGGGGGGGTTAAGGAACAAGATTTTCTGTAAAAGGAAACATTGATAATAATGGTGGCCTATTTTGAAACAGTATATTATCAATTATAGTTTTATCTCAATTTAAATTTTTATATATTTCTAAATTATTCATGACTTGACCTTTATTTATAACAGAGTGTAATAATTTAAGTGTATGAGAGTCAAATGAGTGGTTAGTTTCCATGATATGATTTTCAAATTCCAAAAAATAATAACTTAATAAAATAATCATGTCATTCCACAAAGTTAATGCCGAATCAATAAATAATATGCTTAGAACAGTTGCGATTAGAGACAAACGACGTATATCTTGAGGATTTATAAAACCAGGAAAAGACGCTTTGAAAATAAGAATACAGTTTTTTTTCGTACTCTACGGTTGAATCAGGTATAAAAACATGATCATAGTATTACTATGAAATAGGTACCTACAATAGCTTGTATTCAAAGCTATTTGAATTGGGACCAGAGATTGAGAGTGTTGTCCAAATAATTACATTTATAAGTTCGATTAAATATAAATACATGTTAAACTAAAGATGAAATAAGAAAAATCCATTCAAAGTGATATGTAAAGTATTGAAATCATAACAATATACATAATTCATTGAACTTCAGAAAAATTGTAAAAACCATACATATTTCTGTAAGGAAACAGATACAGAAATCTTGAAAAGTTTCCATAAAGTTATTGAAAAGCTTGTCAATTATGAGTTGTTATAAACGTCCAGAATAAGGCACAGATATGGTAAAAGAAATTATATAACGCCTGGCAACACAGGTATGCAAATTAGTCTTTGAACACAGGTTTGACACTGACATCTATACAAATAAGTCTTTGCTGACATCTTTGGACACGAGTTTTCGATATTCCAGTATATAATCTTTGTTATGGAAAGTATCAACAATGTGGCGTGTTTTGTATGTTGTTTAAAATGAAATAGTTAACGAATAAAAAATGGATTTACATAATAGTTTTGTCAAAGTCGTGTTTTTACATTTATCAAAAAATAACAGCAAATTCAACAAAGCTTTAATAAAAAGACACAATGATCATTTAAATAAATATGGGGAATACAGTTTTCCTCTCTCAATACATCCTTGGAAGAAATATATCGTAAAGAACGATACGGCACTATCACCTGAGACGATTTTTGACTATGCATATGGAAAAGATGTATTCACCGTAAAGGAAGGTTGTGAAAAATTAACCTGTGATAGCGAAACTTGGCCTCTCAAATTACAAAAATGTTCTCGTATAAATGAAAGAATACACATGTTTCTTGATAGAAAATCAACAGTTAGATTATGTTTGGAAACCTTGTCAACTAACATCGAAATAAAGACGGATTCACCAAAAGTCATAAGAATGTCGATACAAGGTGATATAGAGAGTGACATCAGTGCAAAACGGCTTCATTTGCTGACCGGTGTTTTCGAGAACTTATTGCAGTTGAACGGAGCTACCCTTACGGACAGCAAATCACCCGAAGAGATGGACAAACATGTCCATTTTACTAGAAAATCTACAGATAATCAATACGAAGGTGCCATCAATGTTCTATGTGCCGTAGTTCTAAATGTACAAACTGGTCTGAAGGAGAGTGAGACATCACCTGAGCAATATTTAGAGTAAGTAAAAATAATTTTATACTTTTTTGCGAGTTTTCTCCACCATTTTATTGAAGTCTGAAGTATTTTTTTTTTAAAAATAAACATCTTAATAGCTCAACTAATTTGAAAATATTACAGAAATTCTATTGTTTACATGCATTGTAAAAGAAAAACACTTGTTTTTTACCACTTGAGTTTATTTTATTATAATGACTAGTTTCGGAAGCTTATGATATACATTTATTTCGAACAGATAATTATTTATATTTTACTTTATATTTAGACATGAAGATGGAAGCATAGCTTCCGAAACTAGTCGTTGTAATAAAATAAACTCAAGTGGTAAAAAACAAGTGTTTTCTTTTACAATTTCATCATGTCCTACCATAAAGTGAATGCCGAAACAATAAATAGTTTACATGCTTATTCTCTTTGTAATCTACTCAAAGTAAGGTCTATAACGTAAAAAGTAAATTTGTTTTACTTGATTTGCCTTTTGTTATATTTTCCAGTAAAAGAAAGATGGACATGCAACTAATTGCGCAACACAAATATGGGTTGAGAATTAAGAACGAAGATCACTGGAATGCGTTTTTGAAACAGCTCGGAGAAGCAGCGGTGGCCTTTGACTTGCTGCAAATAAAGCATAGTCATCCTGTTTCAATAAGTTTAGTAGACAACGGATCAGGATGCAGCAAAGGTAATTTTTTATTTCACTCAAGAAAATTTGCAGAACAAACAACTATTTTGTAAAATTCTGCAAAAAATAAATATTTTTACTGAATGTAGAACCTTTCATGTTAGCTATGCGTTTTGCATTCTGTATAATTAACACTAATATCTATATACAGTGAAAGCTCTATCTATCGTTTTTTAAAGGGATCTATTGAAATAAACTATGAATGCGCGAAAACAATAAATGTGGGATTATGTGGTCAATACACAAGGACAATCAATCGAGTAAAGATACCGTCCTCCCAATCTGCATTCCCATTGGTAGGTTAATACTTTAAGAAAAATACAAGTTTTAGATGTAAATAAATGTTTTTTTTTTAAATACAAAGCTGAACAGAACCTAAATATCTTCAGACCTCTTCAGAACTCTGCTGTATCCGTCAACCTTGGGTCACACAAGCTTTCGATAGTCTGTATCCCATATGTGGAATAATGTAAAAAAAAACAGACAAAACATAACAAATATACAGCGTAATTCAAATAATGAGTGTGGTAAAATGGTCGATAAAAATGGTCGATGCGATCCATTTTGTATGAAATGAATTAGGGGAGAATAAATAAACAACACATCTGGGAATACGATTATTCGAGGAACGATAGATGGAGGTTTCACTGTATTTCAAAGAAATTTGACCCTAGTGATTCCCAATTCGTTTTTTCTTCATACGACTTCAAAAAAGACCTCAAATTCGGGTACCCATTATTTCGGGAATGATAAATAAAACATCTATTCAGTTTTTCTAAACATTTATTACCATCAAAATACAGTTCTAAGGATGGTGAAAATCAGTTTGATGTGACAAAAGTGCACGTTTTTCTTTGCATTACTCTGAAAAATCTGGTTGCTTTTTGGTTAGATTCAGTCTCAAGTCGCCTTCGAGTTGAAATCTGATCCATTGAAAATATATTATTTTAGCAATGTGTGCTACACATGACAGTGTAATGATTACACTGATCGACTGAAAATATATTTCGACAATTGTTGTTTGCGTAATTGAGTTTTTTTTTTACTGATTACACTATTTAGTCAAGAGATTGCAGTGCATAACTTTGCATACTCACGGGGGTACCAATTGGAAAACACTGCTCTATCCCAATACCGATTAGGATTTCACCTACATTTCACTTTCAATTAGAAGATTGGTGTACAATACGACAACAATACTCCTTGATCACAAGAATTTTGTATTAAAAAAATATTTAAATAGTACAAAATTATTATTTAAGAAATTTTCAAAATCCTGATTTGTTTTTGTTTGCCTCCGTAGTGTAATGGTCAGCACGCTCGGCTACCGTACTGCAGGTCCCGGGTTCGATTCCCAGGGGAGGTTAACTAAATATGTATAAGTAATTCTATCACTCCAATATTTATTCAATATTACCCTGGACTGGTACCTAAGGGGAGGGCTGATTACCTTTCCTTCATGTGTTAACGATCAAGATAACACTTCATTTGTATGATGCAGTGCCTTATGCACCATTGGGTGTGGATAAGGGTTTGAAGACGAAGAAGATTTGTTTTCTTAGAAAATTGTGTAGGATTTATGAAATGTTTTCTGATTATAGGAGCTGCTTTTGTGCTATATAATGGAGCTCGTCTAGCTAGTATAATCAATACCTTTAATGAAAAGGTAAATAAAGGTGTCTACCCTGCATTACCTGACTTGAAGGATACAGATTTGGAATTATTAAAGGATGAGGTAAGAAAAACAATGACATTAAGTGAAGAGATGTAGATTATAGTTAAACACCGTTTAGTTAAACACATCTAACTTTGAAGATTTGGAACAAGGCGACTAGTTGACAGAGATGGAGAGACTATTCAAACATACGGAAATCCCCCGATCAGGGGCTAATATTGAACTGTCCACCTTGAAGTGTTAAACCTTTCCCTAATGATTCTAAAAAACTTCAGCCTGCACCGGTGATGTGTATTTTGTACATTATATGAATATGTGGTTTAAAACCGGGAATAATGTGAATTCTCCTAAATGTTGCTTTTATTGACCTTAGTTGAAGTTGAAATGGAACAATTTTGTAATGTTAGCTTTGGTAAGTATCTGAAAACGAGAAAAAAATGCATCGCAAACAGCCGCAATAGCTAGCGTAGCGACACAACCACCGCGTAAGACGATCTGCGCACTACTCTGGCGTGGTAAACATGCTACAACATGCGCTTATACACAAAGCACGCCACGCACGCACAAACTGAGAAACGTTTGTGTATTGGTGATTTTATCCCTGATTTTTTCACAAATGATTTATTTCCGTTGCTGCAAATGAATAACTTTATATTATAATAATTTCATTTAATATACAATTATATTATGGAAGAATACAAGAATTCTGAGCCCATATCTATTATATTTTATATTGATATTCTCATTTTAAAAGTCGAGTTGTAGTAAATACATCGCTCACTCCTTTCAAGAACGTCATAAATCAAAAATTGTCAATTTTCAGTTGTGCATGTTTTCGGAATGCCCAGAAAATGTTTTATATCCCAGCAAAAGCGGCATATTTTTAACTTAATATTTACCCGCTACAGGGCAGAAAGTGTTGTTTTTGCATTTTGAAGAAAAAGTATTGTTTAATTTTTTTTTTAAATAGACTAAATATTTTTCAAATGGAGAAAAAACCTTCAGGTTTTACCTAAAAAGGTCTGTTGCACAGTACAAAGTTTAATAAGTGGCTTGATATTTATTTTTAATACATTGCGTTATATTTATGAACTTTAAAAACGTTCTGAAAAATCAAGTTTTTTGATTTATGACGTTCTTGAAAGGAGTGAGCGACATGTCACCGGGAGGGGAAGGTTAAAAAAGAAAGGAGGAACAAAGCCCTCTCACAACTTATATAGACTCTGTGAGTACATTCTCGTTTATACAAAATATATCAGTAATCAATATAAAACAACAAACCCAAGTGTCTAAATTAAGGAATAATAAACAAAAATAAAAGTTTAGATAATCGCTTCCTAAATTACTTACTTCTTGTTTAAATGATGATAGGTCACCTACCCCATCTTCAGTCGCGTTTTTGTCCTATAATTGAGTCAGAGGCCGGTGGTTTGACCTCCACTCTACCACAACGTGATTCCTGTTTTAAGTACAAGGCACTTAGGTTCACCTGAAAAAAGTATTACGAATTCAAAAATGTTTGTGTACATTTGTACGTTAGTCGTTGCCAATAACTCATTTTTTTGGTAAAAGTAGCCTTCCACTTTAAGCGATTTCTCGTATCTTTTTTCACATTTTTTACTAACAATTTTTTTGTTGTTTTCAATGCAAGAATGTTTTTACATTATATATTGAAAAAAATATGAATATACAAAGATATTCAGATTTTTAAAAATAGACACAAGGTAAAAAGTCACATCAGAGTAACCAAGGTTTATTTATAGAATTGGCGTTTAAATTGTAGAACTCCATTTTAATTTATATATTAAATGTTAAAATCAAATACTGATTTTTGAGTCTACTAAATTATATTTTATCATTAAAAAATTGTTTGTGATAATTTTTTCGCCTATGTTTTTAACAATAAAATACAATTTCAAACCCTTATCCGCACCCTATGGTGCATAGGGAACTGCATCATATAAACGCAGTGTTATATTGATCATTAACACGTGAAGGAAATGTGATCAGCCCTCCTATTCAGGTACCAGTCCAGGGTTATATTGAATAAATATTACAGTGAAAAAATCACTAATAATCATTTGACCCCCCCTGGGAATACAATTTAGTAGATTAAAAAAAACCCATGTTTGATTTTAACATTTAATATAAAAAGTAACCAAGGTTCCCTACCCTTAATCTAGAAAAGTGGTATTATTTGATCTCAAACATATTTTTTCAGGATGAATGGATATTGGTTTTCAATTACATCCTGGCGTACTCGGGGATCCTAAAGAAATGTTTAGATTTTGACTCAAAGGATTGCATACTGTTGCCACATCTGCTGTGCACTTTCCTCAGTGGGATGGCAGGAAGGATCAGCATGTACTATAGAAGAGTGAGAGTATTAATGGTGAGATTCATCAATTTATATTTACATATACTTTCAACAACTCAAAATTATCCATTTCAATAATTGATTCGGCAGTCACTTTATGGTAAAGTTTGTCCATTTTTAATTTAAGTTTTACTTAGTAAATACCACTATTTATTCAAATCTATTGTGACACGTGTTTCGATGCGTTCCGCATCATTTTCAAACATTAAATGCGGAATGCATCGAAACACTTTGACGGCCCCTACGTAGAGTACTCTATCTGCAAATCTGTTACTTTACAGGGGAAAGCTTAGAAGATTTTTTCAACGTATTTTTTATTTATTAATTAACGGTTTTATCTGAAATTCTAAACTAGTATTATAGATTCAAAAACACAATAAAATAATGTATTAAATCGTTGTAAAACTTTATGCTTTGTCGAAATTAAGTAGTTAGCGTTTTAGGAGTTCAGTTCATTTCGAAAATTCGATGTAGATAGCGTCTTATACGCCTGAAAACTAGGCGTAATTTATTTTATATATATTTTTTGTTTATTTATATATGTAGATAAAGGTCTGTTGATAACGTACACCAAATATCTCAAAAATTGACAAAAATGTAGTTAGAGCACTTTACGTAGGGTACATCGACTTGTCACAATAGATTTTTAGAAATAGTGGTATTTACTAAGTAAAACATAAATTAAAATTGGATAAATTATTCAATTGTTATCGACCGTCTTCTGACTGTTGTATCTATGTTTGCACAAATTTAACAGGGGAGTATTTTTGCATTTGCCATTCGTACCATTGATCCCATCTAAAGTATAAACTATGCATTTGAAAAACAGATTAATTTTGTCTTTATTTATTGATATAGAGTAAAAAAGTAAGAAAAATCTTGATATTGAATTAATTCTTTCTTTTGAAAACAGTAACAGAAAAGGTTTAAAAAATGTGATATCTGTTAAATAGTGAAAGGTACAGGAATGATAGAAACGCTAGATAAATTTATATGTTTATCAGAAGTTATCACCAGGAAGTCATATTCATATAACCAAAATATACAAAAGCCAACAAACTATTTGTAACATTAAAATATTTGCAAAAATTGTATCAACATTCCTATGTATAAATTTTTTTTAAAGACATTTTGCTGTCAGTATCGTACCATGGAATTTTAGTACTACATAAAGTAAATCTTATGGTTTGTAAGAATAAAATGTTTAAAAAAAAAAATATATATATATATATATATATATATATATATATATATATATATATATATATATATATATATTTTTTTTTAAAAGAAATTAATGTGCAAAAAAATTTGTTAAAAAGTACACTAATCATTACTAATTTTAAATGTATCAGTTCACACATATTGCATTTGCAATCGATTGGATGTATCTACCTACAAAAAGGTTATGTGTAGGTCAAATAAACTAATCTTGCAAGGTAGCATTACCTTTAGATAAATCACTCACTCCTTTCAAGAACGTCATAAATAAAAAATCGTCAATTTTCAGTTGTGCATGTTTTCGGAATGCCCAGAAAATGTACTATATCCCAGCAAAAGAGGCATATTTTTAACTTAATATTTACCCGATACAGGGCAGAAAGTGTTGTTTTTGCATTTTGAAGAAAAGGTATTATTTAATTATTTTTTTAAATATACTAAATATTTTTCGAATGTAGAAAAAACCTTCAAGTTTTACCTAAAAAGATCTGTTGCATTTTAAAAAAATTAATAAGTGGCTTGATATTTGTATTTAATGCACTGTATTATATTTTTAAACTTTAAAAACGTTCTCCTGAAAAATCAAGTTTTTTGATTTATGACGTTCTTGAAAGGAGTGGGCGATATGTAATACGTAACTCAAATTAATTTAAATTAGTTTGACTCAAGTGTCTCACATGACGTTCTAAGTTTTATGTGAACTCATTCAAGAAAACCTTTTTTTTTTATTGTGGCACAATTACAAAACCTAAACATTCTTTTGGTAGTCTAATTATAAAAAAAAACTTACTGTTCTCATTGCTGAATGCCTTATTTATGTATTATTTCGAGAAATAAAAATACTTTGTGTTCTGATCCACTCACATTTTTACTAACCAACTAGTTTCGGCAACAACCTGTTGCCCTCTTCAGAGTTTATTTATTACTTATGGGTACTCTTCAGGGTTTATTTAAACAGGGTTTGTTTATTTAAAACCCTGAATAGGGCAACAGGTTGTTGCCGAAACTAGTTGGTTAGTAAAAATGTGAGTGGATCAGAACACAAAGTATTTTTATTTCTCGAAATAATATATCAATATTATCCACAAAGTTGATGCTTTCAATATTCAAAACAGCCTTATTTATGTTTTCAATTCAAATAGGTGAGCAATGATATATTTTTTGCACATTGTGTATGATTTCCTATAATCATATTGTACTTATTTATTTTTACAGCAAAAATGGTAATCTTAAAAGCGGGAAATGCTTATCTTTTGTTAGCATAATACCGTGATAATGAAGAAATAGGAATCCCCAATTTCTCAAAATTTTAATCAAAGTTTGCATACATGTGTTGATTATGCAATAATAATAAAAAATAAATGCACGAAGATATTTTTCGGGTTTTTCCCTTTATTTTGTGAATAAATGATATTTAATAACAATAAATATTTACTTTTCTAGAATACTCATTTAACCTTTTAACCGCGTCAACTTTGTTCCTGAGAGACGCCCGTACGCGGCGGTATTTCACCGTTTTTAAAATGATTACTTTTATCATGTATTTAGTTAAGAAACCATTTATTTTCCTAAACAAAAACGTTCAATGGGATTCATTGTGCCTTTTTGGTAATCTATAATACACTTGTGTCACATTATTCTTGAAATATTGATAATGTGACCATCGACATATTTAATGATGGCACGGAGAAATACAAGAGGACTATCACCGGATTGGTGAAATCAATTTCAAATTGATTTTACCAATCTGGTGGAGTCTTGAATTTTATACCTTATGTAGCGTAGTTTAATTTCACTTTTTATTTTTACTTTTAATTTTAATTTTAATTTTTCTTACTTCATTACTTTTAATTGTTACTACCCTTTTTTTACCACCAAATTACTATTGTTTATATATGTGTTTAACCTGCACCTTTATTGTTTCTGTAAGCTTGTTGTGTTCCCATGTAATTGATGAAAAACATCAAAACTATTTGTATTGCACTGTATTTCGTTTATTGTAATATTTTTTCATTGTTTGTGAACCGTAAATAAATAAAAAAATATATATATATATATATATATATCGTAGTATAAATAAATCAAAGCACGCATCGTGTGTCACTCTTACCCACTGGCGATGCGTAGCGTCGAGAGTGAGACAGATATAGGGCATGATTATGGCGCGGACTAATTACCGACCGCAAGAAAAATCAGGGATCTGTTCTTTTATTTATCCTTATGATGTTACAAATTATTAGTCAGATATTTCAACAGATGTCATGAGGCCAAGGATTGACGTATTATTTTATCCAAAGTTCCACACCATGAAAAAATCCCTCCAAGTTGAACTGAGGTTCGAAACTTGGAGCAATGTAAAAACACAAACGGTTATGTCAGCCGCGTATGGGGCATGTTTTATGAAAACACATACGGTTATGCGAGCCGCGTGGATCCGGTTAAAAATAAAATGGATTATCTTGTACTCTTTTCCTTTTGAATATAACAATTTTATATTACGCATAATACTTACCTGTCCACGAGTATGGCGTACATGTTCGTCTAAACAAAACTTTCCTTAAAGGAGTATGGACCTACATCAACGGCCGGGCTAATACCTAAAGCCCGGTGACATTTACTTCTCAAATGCAATCTGTGAGTGTATTTAAAAACTAAAACCACGCTTCAGATTATTTTTCTGTTTTACCCACTACATTTTACTTAAAACAAAGTTTGTGTGACATATAATTATTTACATATAGTTAAAACCTTAACAAAGAAATTGATGTATAATATTCATATAAAAACATTGGATAATTCCTTCTTTTCTTCCTTTGAAATGTGGCTGGCGCAAAAGGTAAAAATACCCTTCCCGTCCTTAAGCATCAATCGACCGAACGGGTAGAAATACATACCTTTCCCATCCGAAGTATGTTAAAAATTGTGATTGAATTTTTATTGCTTGGAAAAATTCTATAATGATTTATTGTGTTTATGATTTCAGGAACCCAGGAAACACTTGATGCCACTTGTTCATGGACGAATACATCTACTCATGGCACTTCAAACTGTACTCAACCACGCTTTGTCAATATTAAACATAGTGCCCGTGACTCAAATGTAATCAGTCATCTGTATTCAACCAAAAAATCATGATTTTTTTATTATTTTGTAAAAAATAAAAATCTTTTTCTCAATTAAATGTCTTTTATATTTTACAAAAATAGTAGTGAAGTATTAGAGACGCATTTTTACTGGTTTAACTGACTTTCTGGCCTTTTTTTAACCTGTCAAATCTGTATCTGGAGAGAGTTTAAAAAATAAAAAATAAACTTTTTTTTTTAAGAAAACCTTTTAAATAAAGCATCAATAATTTTAATATAAAACATAACATGTTTATTGTTGTATTTTTTTAAAAGAAAATATGTTGTTTATATTGTGAGTGAGTTGGCAAAAAACGTTAACTCTAAAATCCCTGTTATTTATAGCTTTGAGCCTGAATAAAATATCTGCTACTAAGCTTAAAGTATACCACATAATATATGTGCCATTTCAAACTACAAACATAGTGTATTTTTCTAGTTTATAGAATGTTGAAAACTTTATGATATGCATCATTGAGTCAAAATTGCATATTTTCAAGTTAACATTTTTTGTCAGTACACCCACGATGTAAACATATTTTCTTCAATAAAAAAAAATACAACAATAAACATGTTTCATATAATAATTATTGATGTCTTATTTCATAGGTTTTCTTTGGCAGCGTCATTGTGATGGCGTCACACAAACTTTATTTTAAATTAGATGTTGTGGATAAAATGGAAATAATCTAAAGTGTAGTTTTAGTGTTTAAATACGACAGATAGCAGTAAAAGTGTAATTTTATAAATAAATGTCACTGGGCTTAAGTTATAAGCGTGGCCATGTGGTATCCCTATACTCCTTTGATTTTATTTGATTTATTTCAAAAGGGCTCCCCTCGGAAGAGAGCAAAATTTAAGAGAGAAAAAATACCAGATCAGGTGAGCAAAAAAACTAATTTTTCTTCACATAGTTACTAATAATAATAACGATGTTGGATAATTTATATATGGCCATTATCCTAAAATACTAAGGTCGCTTCTCTGTGAATAAATTGGTGAAAAGAAAATTATGGAAATGATTTAGCAACTATTGCGTTATTAGTTTTTTTCTAAAGATTATCTCACTCTCACTGTTTCTAATTGCTGGTGGAAGAGCATTCCATCCCATAGGTCCTGCAACATCAAAGGTCCGCTCACCAAATTTAGTGCTCTGGTTGCGAGCTGGTGAATCACTTCACCCATGGCAGTTGTAGCGAGTCGAAGCGCCTGTCGTTATCTACAATGGAATAAAAAATAGAATGTGTCAGGTTTTGACTTGCGATCCTGAATTATTGTACAATCTCCCCCTCGCTTCCAAAACAGTAGGCATATTTCTCAGAAAACAGTTCTCAGTTATTTAGCGGAACACTGGAATAACGTATTCGCATTTAAAGAAAAAAGAGAGTAATACTGTTTGCGCAAAATGTAAGTATAAAGGTTTGCGTAGCGATGCTAATCAAGTGCGAATGCTCGACTTGTGTGTATCGCCGTACTTAGCAATGCCCAGAAGCAGTTTTATACTGAATACTGAATACTCTACTACGGTTCCATGTTCCATACTCAGTTTTCTCTTCCTATACGTACTCTGTATGTACAATACGTTAGGATAAAGCAATATACATATTGCATCATTGCATGCGAGTCGATCTTCTACTCGCTCACCTTGGTTTTTTTTTCTCTTTCAATACTTGCAGCCCATATTATTCATTTAACTCTTATGAACTCATTGTTTTTTTGTTTTAAACAGTTCATCGAAAATAAACGGTGGCTGTGAAGTCCACCTCTGTAGTGTTTAATTGAATGCTGTTATATTATTTTTAATGTTTAGTGAGATATTTGGGTGATTTTAAAGAGGTGCTGGGTTTGATTTCAATTTTGATATTTTTTAACCTAAAAGCAAGATTTGATTGAACTAATTTAATGATCATGATGGCATTGCATTGTAGTATTGTCCGAAAAAGTTCTTTATGCAAAGGGTTACCATTTGTCAGGTATATGATGCAAAGCAATAGTATGTTTGCATATTTTCGATTTTAATGTATACACTTTAAATTTTAAGTTTGTAATGTGTATGTTAATTATAAATAAATAAATTGAATTGATTTAAAATTGAATTATTATATATATATAATAATTTAATTTAATAAAAAAATTTAAAGCGTAAACATTAAAATCGAAAATATGCAAGAATACTATTGCTAAAGGTGTAGAAGAATCCCGCTTCGAAAAACACCTTTAGACACATGGAACAGATCAATATCCAATTAGATATTGGTCGACATAGCGGTAGCTAATATCAATAGCTATAAAATGTGTAGCTATTATATTGTGTATCAACCTAGCAAATGTCCAAATATGATATTTGAAAAATGTAAGGAGTATTTAAAAAGTACTGGAAGACAAAGGAGCGTTAAATTCTTCGCTCGGATCAATGAGAATTTTATGGGTTCTGAAATCCTTAAAATAAATTGTGCAAAAAAATTTGCCCTTACCGATAAAAAATAGGTTATGAAAACCGGAAAAATGAGGAAAATCTCTCGTCTTCCCTTAATTACCCTACCAAAAAAATGGCTGACGGAAACCAAAGAATAAAATTTGGCATTTTCCTGAAAATATCCTGACGAAATAACTCAAAGCACGGCAACCTTATCTGGGCACAGGATAAAGGAAATAAGATATTATCATTTACCTGTTATTAAAAACGGATTTAAATTACAATCAACCCATGTTTTGAAAAAATTACTATTTTAAATTGTGTATACACAAGAAAAAATACTATCTAAAAAGAAAAACTGAATTATTCTTACACAATTCCATTTGGAAAAATAGTAACATTCGAAAACTGAAAAGGTTAGGCAAACGTCAAAATAGGAATAATTGTCATGAATACCTTAAAATCTCTTGTAAATAACGAAGATTGCACAGCCCGACCGATGGAAGGCGTCAATGAAAGTCATATTGTAAGCGGAAACGGAAAAATATAGAGAGATTTACTGGTGGAAATTTTCATCCCCCAATAGAAATAGAGCCGCCCAAACAGCTGTTTGTTTTGTTTGGAAGCATGAAATTCACGTGACTTTTCAGGTGACCCGAGAGCTACAAGGCGCGCTCCGATTGGTCGGCCGACCGGAGCCGAACATTGCCGACTAATAGCGCGTCGGAAGCGCACGAACGCGAACCCGATCCGAGCTCAGTGTGTTTTTGACGTCGATAAGTGCAGTTGTGATTCTCGGGGGCTAGGACCGTGTCGGTTTTACTGTTAATACGCGTGAAATATTGTGTGTTTAATTAAAAGTTTTTAGTATTTTAATTGAATATGTTAAATATGAGTATTGCTGCACTGATACAAGCTGCAGAGTATATCGAGAAACGAGATAGAGGTGAGTTATCGGGGCATTCTTTGTCGTTGATTTCTACACGTCAACATGGCCCCCGTCTATTTTTGTGATGCAAGAATCAGCTGATTTTGACGGGCTCGTGGTATTTTTGCTTGCAGAAGCCGAGCATGGATACGCTTTATCCCACCCGATTCCGGATGATCTCAGGAGCGTTGTCAAGAGGCCCAAGTCGAAAAAATCACAGGGAAGCAGGTGAGACAGCTTATTAAGTACCTACCCTTCGTTTGACATTTCTTTTTTTAACTATTTAATTTTTAAGTGAAAATAACGCTATGAGGTCATTACTCCACTCTTTTTAATAATAAAATATTTTAAATGATTTTCGTCAATAATTGAAACATGTTTCTTTGTTACAAAGTTAGGGAAGCTTCCGCTACCAACCCTGGTTCGCCGGGGAAGTTTTATTCTAGTGAGAGTGAAAGTTATAAAGTTATAAAGTTTTTTTTCCAACCCAACGTTAATACTTCAACCGTCGTAATTATACCTTTGATAATAATGTGATATTTCCATTTTTTCAGGACGAGTCACAATGAATTGGAAAAGAATAGGTGAGTTTTGAACAAGCGTAAAACGTGTATCAAAGTGGCGTTCGTTGTTTTGTGTTACATGTGAAAATACGACGAATTAGTCTTTGCAATTTGTGTTTAAGTGGTTTAATGATCAAATCAGTGATTTTGTAAAATTGCGCAAATCTGTGGAGGTATTCCTCGCCGGGCCAGTGCAGTGGCGTTTAATCCGAGTTCGGCCCGCGGGCTGGAGCCCAGTTCGGCCCCGGTGACCCTGACCGTCAAAAACTCTTAAAAACGTAACAATGGGTCTAGTGTAGGAAGTGCGTACTGGGCGTGGTTGCCCGTGAACAAACATGCTCCGTAAATCACGACCAGAGATTGAGAATTCTGTGTGCGTGGAACTCTGTCACTCTTCTGCTGCCCTGATAACGCGCGGGACGCGAAGGTGATCAGAGTGGAAGAATCAGACGCCAGGATCGTCTTTTCAGTCTACAGCCGGCTTGATATAATATCTGTAAATGTAAATACACTGGCCAACAGTTCACAACTATTATTTTGTAACTGGCATGAAAATACCTAATCTTTATGCACTTTGCATAGAAGAATTAAAAAACGAAAGCAAAAAAAATATAGCACGTCAGATTTTTTAATTACGGATATTTTTAATTCATATTAAATTTATTATTGACTAAAGTTTATGTCATTATTTATATATAAATAACGATATAATGCTATCGTATTCAATATAAATAACTTTATATATTTCCAATGTTACTCCATAATTATCAATGCTTTTTTTGAATCCCTTAGACCTTAGACTAAAGCATGTCTAGATACCATCCACTATTACGGTTTCAACGTATGGGGTCCATACAAACAATAATATGACTGTAACATCAAAACTTGACGTGATACAAGCTTGTCACACACCATATAGACTTTGAATAAGATCGATTAACTAAGTCCAAATCAGTCGTCAAAATTTCAGTTACAAAATCATTGTTGGCCAGTGATATTTATCGTCGCGTTACGCTTTTCGGTTATAAGCCCTTTGTTCGTATTCTTTGCCGGTGACCCTTCGGTAAAGAAGGATCTAAATAATCGTCAATTAAAAAGCTCTCTAGGTATATTCGGCGTAGGGGAGCTTTGTTCGCCTTCGGTAATGTTGCGTATACTACTTCTCCCGAGCGCTACGGTGACCCTCCCTACGCGCTACCCTTGTTCTTAGTACCGAGGCACTAAAGTGTGCGATCTGTAAAATAATTCGAATATTTGTTATCCTTTCACGCGGTTCATCGACTTGTAGGGTTTATCTTGCAACTGCTGCTAGGTCCGTGCCCCGGTATAAACTTTAAACCGCGTTAACAACATTTTAGTGTGTTTAAATACTTGGATTATCTCCAATCATAGGAGTAATTTATCATGTTATTTTTGACATCTCAGCATAGGTGAAAATTCTAGTGATTTATGTACAATGTTTTAAAATTGGATCATATATATAGAACTTCCAAGAATTTGAGTAGTGTGGCTGTCATGGGTAGAATTGGTGAATGATACACTTGTGTAAAGTAATCACTTAAACTAGCATATGACGGTCGTTAGCCCCGCAAATGTTCTTCATCTATAATATGTTGAGGTGTCAAAAAATAATAAACCGCGTTATTAAACAAAATCGTAGCTATCCTTTTTGTTCTTTTAATAGTGTGAATAATACAATAAGTCATAATGGCGTCGATTGAATAGAAAAAAACCTAAGTTCTCTAGGTGTATCCGTGCATATTACGTAGTCGGACGGAGCGGTACCAGGGAGGTATAATACGGCAGCAGAGCACTCGGCGCGGCAACACCGCACCGCGGGCCGTGTTTTGTTATTGACTCGTGCTCCAATCAGTCTGCCATCCGCCATCCCTGTCGCCCTGGCCTTTTTTTTTGTTAAACGTAAAACACATCATCACGAGGGTCATAGATTCCTATTATCAATCCCGAATTCACTCAATCCTTCTCATCGGGACGCGTTGTACAAAATAGATAATCAAATTGATCAGAACGCTACGCTATAAGCAAATTTCCGGCTTATTATATTCGTATTAAAATAATAATAACGGCTTAAATATATTGAGAATTAGTTTCTGCAATTTTCATTGCACTGGCAATGATTATACTGGATTCCACTTAAGACAGTCAAGTGTTAATAGGATTTTCACATTTGCGCAATATTAAATAGTGCGAACTGCAGTTAGGAGGCCTCGCTTACAATGTAATGTTTCAAATAATGAAGGACCGATGTACTAAGATGCATACATTACATGTATATATCGAATAGGTTTACTTGTACCACACATGGTATCGAATATGTAGACGTGTTTTTCATTTTACAAATGAAATGTAACGATCTCCACTCACGCCGATTTATTTTCAGATCTACACAACTTTACAAATAAATTGTAAGTTTTTTAATGTATTTGAAATCTACTCGAAAACAACATTACTTATCACGTCGAAACGTGCCATTAATTTTGTCTCTATCCACTCAACTTCCAATACTGAGCGCAACATAAACCTGTTTAAAAGTCCGTCGCCGACTTGCTGTTTATTAGGAAGATTAGTGCTGGAGCATTGTTGTATAATTAATATAATAATGCGTTATTTAATACGCGAAATAGACATACTTAAACATGAGGTGTGTATAATAACGCGAATAGGCATTACAACCCGTATAATGAGTGGATATTTGAAAGTACAATAGCCTTAGTCTAACTAGTTTTACATATTTTACGTGAACAATTTAATCCGGAATTGTAATAAAATACATAATATTACTTGTTCGCTTATTCTTTGAAATGTATCCACGTAAAAAGTATGTGTATCTTGTATACCTACGGCGATTCTTATAATTACAACACATTATGCTCGTATATCGCTTTTTATAATACCATTTTATGGAGGTGTATATTGAGTAATAAAAAAAGGGAAAAGGTAATAAATAAAATTACGAATTAACGTATTCTCTTATGGGAATTGAAGGCGACGCGAACAATACCATCTAGTTATATTGCCACGAATTTTAATTGCGCGTTTTAGATTTTTGGATTTATAATTACCGTGTGTTTGGTTTTGCATTAATGTAGATTAAGTTTTTGATTTATATCGGTACGAAAATCCCGTGGGTTGGCACTGAAATCGAATAAATACCTTTCGGTATCGCGATATACATGAATATTAGCTATTACTATTACGTATGTGCGTTTGATTAATGCGTCAAGTTGCCCAAGGAGGTGGCCAACGTTTCACCGGTTAATTAGATATATTTTATTCCGACCATAATTTATTACCCATAACTTACGTTATTTATTATGTAGACCATGGGTCGGCAACCTTTTGTTGTAAAAGGGCCAAATATTTTTCATGGGGATCAGTGCGGGCCGCACTTGCAGTAGGTATACATACAATATTTATGTACAAATATTTTAGTTTTAAAAATAAAACGCCAAGTGTATATTTTAACGACATTTATTGTATTTAATAAAATCAACGAGATTCCCTTCGCTCCCTTTCTCGCTTCCCTTCACTCGATTGTGTATAATATCGTCCGTCATGTGCGTTGCGGCGAGAATCTCGCGGGCCGCACCAAGATGTCTCGCGGGCCGCAGGTTGCCGACCCATGATGTAGACTATGTTTTATCCAGTAGCCAGCAACCACAATGGCAGGAATATTATAATAATTATACCGTATTTTATCCGTGTTTGGTGTGCACTTGTGGGCGATATTTGATATCGGACTCTCTACGACTAGTCGCGACTCCCAGTTACAATAATAATTACACATGTACACGTTGGAATTAATAGTAGTCTGTCGTTCATGTTGCGTATTCGAATTTAGTCGAAAATAAATACTATCTACTATGAATTATGAGTGAAGTTATACTGCACAGTTACACCGACCGAGACATTAATTTGATATTTTATATTCTCAATATTATTAATATTTAAAGCATTTACTTTGTGGTTAGTCATTTTTACTTATGTATTTTTTTACAAAAATGTTAATAAAATTAGTATATAACTCACCGAGATTTTTACGTCTACCGGTTTCGAGACGTACCCGTCTCTTCGTCAGGACAATCACTAACACAGCATGCAAACAATACTACCCTTCACCACCATAGCACCATTTACACACTCAAAACTACACAAAATGTCTAACACATGCGATTTTTGGTCGACCCGAAGACCAACATGCACTATAGTTTTCAATACAGACATGCGTTACGAGCCGAGGTTAAACGTATATTAGGAGGATATATTATTTTTATACGAGGATATTTTATACCTGCTTCGTGGCACAATAAAATCAGACAACAAGAGTGTAATGCGTTAAAATACAGTTTATATATCTGCATAATTCGGATTTCGTTTATGTTTTATGTAAACCATTTTTTATCGTATTATTTAACCTACTTTTAAGATGGCCGCTATTTCGGTTTTTGCCACAGTTGAAAGTCTATCGGCTGAACTTCGATATCTTTGCGGTTCTTGTATAGTTATGTTTTGAACCGTATGGAAGTAGTCGGCGAGCAGTTTTGAGGCCGTAATTTGTCACATGTTTGACATCGGCTCTTGTTACAAATTGTTGTTATGTTTCGAACTGTATGCAAGTGCAGTTTTGAGGCCGTTTTTTGTCACATGTTTGACATCGATTCTTGTTATGAATAATTGTTATTATGTTTTGAACCGTATGGAAATAGTCAGCAAGGAGTTTTGAGGCCGTATTTTGTCACATCTTTGATATCCGTTCTTGTTACAAATTGTTGTTATGTTTCGAACTGTATGGAAGTAGTCGGAGAGCAGTTTTGAGGCCGTATTTTGTCACATGTTTGACATCGATTCTTGTTATGAATAATTGTTATTATGTTTTGAACCGTATGGAAGTAGTCGGCGAGCAGTTTTGAGGCCATATTTTGTCACATGTTTAACATCGATTCTTGTTGCGAATTGTTGTTTTGTTTCGAACCGTATGGAAGTAGTCGGAGAGCAGTTTTGAGGCCGTATTTTGTCACATGTTTGACATTGAATCTTGTTACGAATTGTTGTCATGTTTCGAACTGTATGGAAGTTGTCAGCGAGGAGTTTTGAGGCCGTAATTTGTCACATGTTTGACATCGGTTCTTGTTACAAATTGTTGTTATGTTTCGAAGCGTATGGAAGTAGTCGGAGAGCAGTTTTGAGGCCGTATTTTGTCACATGTTAGATATCGGCAGCCGATTGAACGAAATAAATTTAGCGGCCAATATTCTGTCACGGGTCGGAGTTACACGGAGAGTGGTACAGTGCAAATCAATATTCTCGGTTTGGGAGCTCTACTGCAGTCAGATAACTCTCTCGGGTATATTTTTGGCTATAATTACTGCCATAGCTAACGAGTTTCTCTCACCTCTGCGATAATATTCGACATTAACCGTATCCGTTTTTATGGCGGCCTTGAGGGTTCGCTCGAGCTGCATTCATTACGTATTTATAGCGCCTAATGTTTTTAGAACTCGGGTTACGTGATTATTGCCCACTCTCCGTTCATGCGTTATATCGATAAGTAACACTCAAATTCCTTACAAAACATTTTTTTTTGTAATTGATCGAAAAAACACACGGCATTGAGAAAAATAAATGTATGTTTATCAATTGAACATGCCGTCTTGTATTTTAAGAAAAAAATATTTGCGTAGCGTGTTGAAAACACTTTCTAAGTAAATACCCCGTCAAGCGTATTTTCCCCAGAATTTTAGTTAAAGCATCGCAACGTTTTGAGCATTTTCTTAGATATTTTTTTTATCATAGACTCTTTTATGTGTATTTTGAATGAGTACTATATGTATTTTGGTTTATTGAATTAAATGGGTCCGAAAAAGTCCATTAAAAATAGTTTACCGTAAATCAAATAACACTAACGTACAATATTACAATTCAAAACAGATCTAATGCGTGGAAGTGAAACATGGAGTTGGCAAAAGAAGGATGAAAGTAGACTGAATGCAGTCGAAATGCGATCTCTCAGAAGAATGTGCGACAAAACGATGTATGATAGATGTACGAATAGTGAAATAAGGAAGTAATGCAAAGCTGAGATAAGCATTATCGATAAAATTAAGAAAGGTGTGTTGAGATGGTTTGGACATGTAGAACGAATGAGTGAGGAAAGAACGGTAAAACAAATTTATGAGGCGAATGTTAGCGGGAAAAGAAGCAGAGGAAGACCGAGAAAAACATGGCACGATCAGGTATGCCAAATACTTGAAAGTGGTCAGGTTAGGAGTCGTAACAATCGGTGGGTATGTATGAGAAGATGCATGAACGTGGAAGAGGCGAAGAATGTTTGCAAGGACAGAGTGGTGTGGCGCTCTATTCTCTCTGCCTACCCCTGCGGGGAAGCGGCGTGATGGTTAGTTAGTTAGTTAGTTTCAAAACAGATCTTTTTTTTCATATCATAAATATCAAAAGCTATGAAAGACAAAGAAAAAGGTTTTTTCAGATTGTAGAACATAGTAATTTGATGAAATTTACGAATATTGATTGATATAAAGTATTAATGGATTCAATATTTTATATCAATCAAAATTTGTCACAAAGTTTTTGTCTTATTTATAAATTTATTTGTCTTATTCTTCTCGTCATATTTTCTAAATAAGATACCACTAAACCTGATCGATCTTAATGCCCTATTGCCTCATCAATTTTTGTCAACTGCATACCTTCTTTCGCACATTTTGTTTCCAATTTAAATCTTTCCTTGTTATACGGTATTGAACTGCATCATTGATTCGTTGCCTCAAAATTTGACCCGAGAAAACTCTGAGATTCTGACGTGGCAATAACCTCCGAAGGTCGACTCGCAACCGCGTGGTCTGGCGTGGCAACAAGCCCCCGAAGTTCGACTTGCAACCGCGTGGTATTCTGGTGTGGTAACAAGCCCCCGAAAGTCGATTCGAAACTGAGATATACTGACGTGGCAACAAGCCCTTGAAGGTCGACTCGCAACCGCGTGGTATTCTGGCGTGGCAACAAGCCCCCGAAGTTCGACTTGCAACCGCGTGGTATTCTGGTGTGGTAACAAGCCCCCGAAAGTCGATTCGAAACTGAGATATACTGACGTGGCAACAAGCCCTTGAATGTCGACTCGCAACCGCATGGTATTCTGGCGTGGCAACAAGCCCCCAAAGTTCGACTCGCAACTGCGTGGGATTCTGGCGTGGCAACAAGCCCCCGAAGGTCGGCTCGCAACTGCGTGGGATTCTGGCGTGGCAACAAGCCCCCGAAGGTCGGCTCGTAACCGCGTGGTATGAGTAATCAGTGGTCACGATCTCTCTGCTGGCGGTGGTTCTCCCTTGGCGACCGCGACCGTGGCAATATTATCGCCTCGTATGTTGGAAATCGGCCGCCGACTATCTAAACGGTAGCCATTATCGTAATATAATCCATTGTTATATTTTTAACAGCTCTGACATCACTAGATAAGTACATACCTATAGCGGAATCACACGGCTCGGATATTGTTCGTGCATAATGACGACTACTTGGCAGCTAAACCAACTTCGAGTTTCTATAGTATGTGCGCGTTTTATACCATTTAAGGTACAGATACACATGCTACTAATTTAGCACGCTTATGATCATACATAAAACGAGCATGCTCTCTATCCGCGTACATTTCCTTGAAAGGTGTGTTGAGATGGTTTAGGCACGTGAATCGTATGAGTTAAGAAAGTAAAGTACAACAAATTTATGAGGCGAATGTCGTTGGTAATAGAAGCGGAGGAAGACAGAGAAAAACGTGGCATGATCAAGTATTTTAAATACTTGAAAGTGCTCAAGGTCAGGAGTCAGAATATTCCGCGAGTTAAATAAAAAAAGGTGTGTTTAGATGGTCGGGCATGTGATTCGTATGAGTTAAGAAAGAATAATAGAACAAATTATGAGGTGAATGTGGTTGGTAAAAGAAGCACAGGAAGTCAGAGGAGAACTTGGCATGATCGAGTAATTTAAATACTTGAAAGTGGTCAAGGTCAGGAGTCTGAATAATCTGCGGGTACGTAAGGGGAGACTAACTATGTAACCACCACGAATGCCATGCCCATCTTTCATTTGCCAACAATCTTCGCCTCTTCCACATTCATTACTTATTCATTTTTTTAGATTTTTTTTTAGGAAAATCGTGCGTGTTTCGCGGGAGCCATGTGTGACGGGAGTCACGTGAGACGTGTTAACACGGTCGAGGAAAGCATGATTAAAAAATACGGTAGATATGTACATATGTTACATCTGAATGTAATGGAAGCCTACAGCGCGACACGAAGATTTATTTCAATTCATATTTCAACCGCCGCAAATCCAAATTGATCGGCTGGGCTAGCCGTGGATGAGTTCCTTTTTTTTACGGGTTGATTAATATATTTACCGGATATTGTAAGGGCGCTTGTGCACTACACGGAATTTTACTGTCCGGCAGTTCGTTTTTTTTATTTTTTATTAAATCAATGCGACTATGACAGTTTAGCGTGATCGAACTTACGCGCACCGTGATCGCCCACCGATCGAGCGCACCGATCAAGGGCAAGTCGCTCACTCCTTTCAAGAACGTCATAAATCAAAAATCGTCAATTTTTGGTTGTGCATGTTTTCGGAATTCCCAGAAAATGTACTATATCCCAGCAAAAGAGACATATTTTTAACTTAATATTTACCCGCTACAGGGCAGAAAATGTTGGTTTTGCAATTTGAAGAAAAGGTATTGTTTAATTTTTTAAATAAATATACTAAATATTTTTCAAATGGAAAAAAAAACCTTCAGGTTTTACCTTAAAAGATCTGTTGCACAGTAAAATGTTCAATAAGTGGCTTGATGTTTATTTTTAATACATTGTGTTATATTTTTAAACTTTAAAAACGATCTCCTGAAAAATCATGTTTTTTTTTTGTGACGTTCTTGAAAGGAGTGAGCGAAGTGTCCAAGCCAATCATCCGTTTTTTCATGTTAACCGGACGGTAATATTCCGTATAGTACACAAGGAGCGTAAGTGTACAGTGTGCGAGGGAAAATATTATTCGGCTTGGCAAATGGCCTGTCCGAAGTGGTTGTTCTTGTTTCTAATAGCATTCCAATCAACGTCAATCTCTCGGAGTATAATACCTCCCCCTTTTGCCGCCCTTGGCCGTCAGTCAACCTTCATCTCAACACTTTCGTTTCATTTTTTCCACGTCACAAATTACGTAATTATATCTCCCTCCATCCCCCCCCCTACCCTCGTCTCCCGCTGACTTACGGGAAGTAGGAAGTAGGAAACAACAATTTATAACAATAATCCATCACTAAAGGATTCTCTGGATGAAGGAAATCGTTGTTTTCGCAGTTTGTTCCAGACCGGTCGCTGTGTACCTGTGAAACTGACTGGACTATTATAATCTGATTTTTAAATTAATTATATATTTTTTTCAAAACCGGTAGATATAAAAATCTCAGTGGTTATATACAATATTACTAACATTTTTGGAAAATAAATAAAAATGTAAAAATGACTAACCACGAAGTAAATGCTTTAAATATTAATAATATTAAATTTAATTAATTAATTTGTGAAATACCACTATTTCAGTATGTGATATACTATTTAATATAATAAAATAACAACTTATAGCCTTTTCCATATAAATTTATGTGGAAAAAACTATATACGTAGTAGTTGTCTTATTATTATATAAAATGCAGTTCCATCAAGAAATGTCAGTACAAAACTTAATGATATAAAAAATAATTTTATGCTTAAATATTTAAATCAAACACTGATTTGTGTCTACTTAAATGTTCATTCTATTTTTAAAACATAAAATAAATAAAAATCTGTTATAATTGTTTCGCCTTCTTAGGTCATTTTTAAACTAATGACAATAAAACCTGTTAGATTGAACACCACTAGTGCAGTGATGTAGTTTGAAAATGCCTTATAAAATTGCGAAACAATTGTCACAGAATTTTTATTTTTCAGTTTTAAAAACAAAATAAACCTTTTAGTAGACTAAAATCAATATATAATATAAATAAAACCCTTATCTGCACCCAATGGTGCATAGGGCACTGCATCATATAAACGCAGTATTATTTTGATCGTTTACACATGAAGGAAAGGTGATCAGCCCTCCGCTTCAGGTACCAGTCCAGGGTAATATTAAATAAATATTACAGTGAAAAAATTACTTATATTTATTTTACCCCCCTTGGGAATCGAACCCGGGACCTCCAGAACGGTAGCCGAGCGTGCTGACCATTACACTACGGAGGCGGACGAGGTGGACTAAAATCAATGTTTGATTTAATTATTTAATGTATAAATATGGAGCTCTACAAAATAAACACTAAGTCAATAAATAAATACATGTTATGCCTTTATCAAGCGATGTAAACTTTATTTTAAAAAAATGTTTCCAATAACTTACATAAAAAAATAAAATAAAACCTATACTCGTATATTTAACCAAGTAAACCCGGAACTTTGTTCTGAATGTTATCCGCCATCCGTTGTACGTTTATTTAACTAAATAACACGTTACCTTACATTAACAACTATTGAAACTATTCAGTAACCCGCATTTGTGTAATAATTGCATGTCATTAATTGGCTTGACTCTGGCCAATATCTGTACCCGACGGATTCTCCAGTTCTTTGGACACGTTGCGCGTGGCAACGGGGATAGCCTGGAACGACTAGTTGTGATCGGTAGCCTGGAGGGAAAGAGAGGGAGAGGAAGATCCCCACCGATGGACCGATGAAATTAAGGCAGCAGCAGGCACTTCAGAGGTTGGTGCGCTACGTGCAGCGCAGTCAAGGGATAACTGGAGAAGAGTCATTGCTTCTGCAAGGGTCACAACCCTCAGCAATGAGGAATAAGACGGAGAAGAAGAAGAATTGTTTTAAAGCTCAGTGGCACACTGTGTTGCGTAATGTTACGATTAGTTATTATATACAAGTTTGCACACCTTTGTTCCGACCACTACTTCACCAGTTTCCTCGGTCTTGTCGTGCCTCAAAGGACACCAGATTGATCGTTGTTAACAGTTTAAATCAGAGAATACCTGGAAACTAACTCATCACGATATGCGAACGTAGAATATCCTTACCCGCCAAGATATGGCGGCTGGTATACCGATGGGTTGACTGCCCAGCGAAGTCATATTGCTCGCAAAGTTTTAATTGAACCTTTCCGTATTCTATTTTTGTATAAAACTCGGCTTTCAAAGGTAGAGCCGTGCCTCGAAAACTGTAAAATACCATATTAATTTTTGACACCTCAACATAGATGAAGAAGAATATGAAAGTCTGGGCATTTACGGGGCTTACGACCGTCATATGATGGTTTAAGTGATCACTTTAAACACGTGTAACGTTCACCAATTCTACCCATGATTGACAACCATACTAATCAAATTTTTGGAAGCTTATATATATGATCAAAATTTGATACGTTGTACATGAATAACTATAATTTTTACTAGAGACATCTATTGGTGAGTTGAAGAAGCTTTTTAATTCAGCAGAAATGTAAAATACTAGTTTTGAACTTGGATTGTTACAAGGCGCTTTTACTGTTTTCCTTGCATTTTTGGACTAAGTAGAGTCTACTTAGTCCATAAATGCAAAAAAAAACGTACTACAAAATAATTTCCCTTACTGTGTTTTAAATTTGGACAGCCGAAAAGTGTAGCTATCTAGAATTCCATTCTTTCAAGTAATGGATCATTCTCATGATGTGTTGTTATTGGCTAATAAATTAATATGAAAAATCACAAGACTATCGGTAACATTTTTATTGAAATCTGTAGACAAGTAAGGGAGATATGAAGGTTTATGCTTTAGATATTTTACTAAAACGAAAAAACACTGCTATACGCCATCAAATTTTACGCCATCGGGTGTGTTATGGGGCGTATCCCTTTATGTATCTGCTTTATAGAGCTGTAATAGTAGTGGTGTGGATTCGTTTTTGTGACGTCATTCGTTACCAACTTATGAAAATAACGTTTTTACTAGGCGAATTTTGCAAAAGAAAATGATGAATGAAAATATTGATTATGGTCGGTTTTTATAAACACAAAACGAGTCTTACACAATCTTTTAAAGGTTGAGAATATTAAATATTGATTATACCCTATTCCGTCGGACATTATGTATACCCACTGTTCATACTCGTTTAAAAACACGCTATATCAGTTAACGATAATATTAATACGTTCCGAGGGTTGAATATTCAAGAATATTATAAGAACTAAATTGAAAGGGGTGAGCTATCTGGCTTTTTTTGTAGATGTGTTTTTAACGTTGCATTGGATTATTTGTCAGGAAGTAACTCTTTATTTTTGGTGACTTAAATTACTTTTTTTGTGATGGTTAGCGTGTTCAGCTACCGCGCTAGAGGTCCTGGATTCAATTTTCAGGGGGGGGGAGGTGAAAATAAATGAGATCGATTCTACACTCTAATATTTATGTAATATTACCCTGGACGGATCCCTGAAGTGCAGTGAGTGATCACCTTGCCTTCGTGTAAGTAACGATCAAGATAACAAAACTGCGTTAATGCGATGCAGTGCCCTATGCACCATTGGTTGCGGATAAGGGTAAAAGAAAAAGAGGATTTACTTTTAGAGGAATAAAATAAGTTATAAATACTTTTTTCATTAACAAAACTCGTTAAAGCAACTTTCGATATTTACATCATAAAATATTGATATTTTTATTTAAACAAAATTATAACCATACATTATTATGGTATGTTGTATTGATTCCTTTATTTGAACCAATCTTTTATTTTTTTCTATCAAAAACTTTTTTCGTAAAGGTTAAGTGCAGCGAAGCCTCATTATTAGAAGCTTATCTCCTGGCGCTTTCACAATACGAGAATAATGATGGTCTTATTTTCAACAAAAAAATATAATACCACAAAATAAATATAAATGATGACTTCAAGTGCTTATTTTCTGTCTGCAGTGATTTATTTTTTTTACTTTATAAAATAAAACAACTTTGTTTTTAACCACCTTTTTATTGGTACATTTTTGGTTTCCACAGGAACCTTGTCATCATCAGGGTTAAACATGTACATATTTAACCTTGATTGGAGAAAAAAATGTACTAGTAAAAAAGTGGTTAAAAACAAAGTTGTTTTATTTTATAAAGTGTATAAGATTACAATAAAAAATATTTATAAAATTAAAAACAAAATACGAGTGATTTAGTTAAGGAAATAGTCGCCATATATATATATATATATATATATATATTTGAAATTTTTCAATTGAGGGTATCAGAAACAAATAGAGTACGCTATTTCGATTCTAACTACGTTTTATAAATGTCACATACGAAAGCTAACTTGCAGTAAGGAATTAACGTAAAGTAGATCGTAGTGAATTGTTTGAAAACACGCGGTATAAACAACAATGAAAATTTTCATTTGCAAACGCGAGTGTATTAGTAGACAGGTTGCTATTCTTGACTGTCTTTTAACTATGGGGATCCTTTGTACTAACTATTGTGCAATGGTATTAGCCATCATGCTTGTGTGCGTGTAGGTTTACCAATACTTGTGAAACGCCCGTCCCTTTTATTCTCACTCCGCTTCAAACGGAGTCGAATGAGAAACAAATACGATCCGAAATTCGTTTTGAGTATTGTACGTCGCTAGCGGCGACGAGTCTTTGATTAATGTGCCAGTCGGATTATATTAATACGTACGCCGGCGTTAGCAGTGCCAAACGTGATACCAAATATGCCATTAGTATAGCTGTATTGTAACGAAGCCTTTTATATACCTCATTGCATTCAATATATTCCAAATGAGGTTATGGTTAATAGATTTCTAGGGACATCCTTTATAATGTCGTTAACCTGCTGTACTTGACAGAGCACACTTTTTTTTTCATTCCATCGATTTTTCACTTTTTAAACACAGTAGCAACCCTTGACGTTGAGTAACCGGCTCGTCGAAAGGGTCGAGAGTTTCAAGTTTTGGGAGTGTAACTAAAAACTATATAACTAAAAAAGGTAGCCTTCAAAAGGAACTAGGAGTGCGATTTGGACTTAACAGTATGAGGGCTGTTTGGAGATCGGATCTATACTCGGTGAAGACCAAATGCCGCCTATACAATGCCTGCATTGCTCCTATTATCTTATACGGCTGTGAAACATGGTACCTTACAAGGGCGCAGAGCAGCCGTGTACTTTGCTTTGTGAATAGGTGTCTGTGAAGAATTTTCGGCGTGCGGTGGTTTGACTTTGTCCGGAATGAAAGATAAGGCGTAGGACGCAGCAAATCTTGGTCACAGCTGTCGTCAAAAAAAGGCGATTCAGTTGGCTTGGCCATGTACTCCGCATGTCTCCCGAGAGCCTTAATCAAGCTTGCCTCTTTTACAAGGCATCAGGTTCGCGCCGCCCAGGACGACTACTGCCGACAATTCGTCAGCAGTTCTGGTTAGAACTTCGGGAGGATGCAAAGGAGCTGGCAGCCGACAGAAAAGCTTGGAGACAGTTTGTGGACTTCATATTCTCCACATAGGGAGCGGATATGGTTTAAATAATAATGTAAATGTTCTAGAGTTAACGTAGTTCTCTGGTGTATTTATGTATCGACTTACACAAAAGCACCGTCAGTTTACGGTTCGAAGGACCTAGAAACGGGGGTGGTATTCAAAAGAACCTGGAGGATTTAAATAATGACCTACTTAATCGTTCGTACTATTCCTTTATGGTACACATAACCTAGGTCTCGATTACCCGGATTTATGTTCAAAGCTCGGAATTCTCATTAGAAGGCTTACCCAAACCATAAATACGCTCCCGAGCGCAATGAATTTAATTTACTGAAATTGATACCTATAAAATGTATCGTTACTGTATTTTTTTACACTGATATATTTGTTTATATAATAAAATGACAACTATATAGTTTTTTCCACATATATTTTATTTGACCAGTGACATTTTTTTGTGTTTTATTTAGCTGGTAATCCGGTCAGTGGTCAAATAAAATATACGCGTAAAAAAAACTATGTAGTTGTTATTTTATTATAAGAAATGTCAGAATAAAACTTAAATCTGATATATTTGTGATATTTTGATAAAACGTAGAAACCAAAGATATTATTATATTATTTATGACGTTCTTGAAAGGAGTGAGCGATATGGGATATGATACGAACTACGCATGATGTAATGTTCTTTGGGTGGTTTTGTGTGCACTAAAGGAAAAAATGTGTGATTTTCTCCGCGGGCCGCAAGCATACACCCGACGGGCCGCGGGTTGGCCACCCTTGTAGTAGACTGTCCCAGGTCTGCTTGCCCTAGACACTCCACTTGTCGCCAGACCTTGCCAGGGTAGCTAGCTACTAGTTACTAGTTACTAGTTCTGGACAGTTGGTGCGGCCACTTCGCTTCTAGCAGCTGCACCGCGTTTTGCATTTTAACGGCTGACCGGTTTTTACACCAACGCCCTTGCTTTTCGTGTCGTTAGGTTGATCGCACTCCATCGCAGCACTTATCTATGATATAACACAACGTAATGCCACACCACTGAATAATTTCACTAACAGCCCACAATTCGTCCTTTACAAGATCGGCTGTACTTTTACATTAATATTCATGTATTTTGGTCAATATGTTGTCAAAATATTTCACAACATTTTGAGTGTGTCCAAATACTCGTTCTTGGATTTTGCATACGAATAAAAAAGTATCTGCTAAATTAAAGCTTTCTCGTAGATTTATATTATCCACTGACACTTCGTGATGGAATTGCATTTTTAATATATTATTAGATTAAAACCAATATTTTTAGCTTTTCCACTTTATTTTTATTTGACCAGCGACCGGGTTTCGTCGTTACCGACATCATCAGACTGGTGGGAGGCTATACAAATTGTTATGTTATATATACAAATTGTTATGTTATATATATTATCAACTCCTGCCTTGTTTTATATATAACATAACAATTTGTATAGCCTCCCACCAGTCTGATGATGTCGGTAACGACGAAACCCGGTCGCTGGTCAAATAAAAATAAAGTGGAAAAGCTAAAAATATTGGTTTTAATCTAATAATGTATTAAAAAGCTTTCTCGATCAAAATATACATTTTATTGATTTCCTCGTTCCTACATAGATGCCTGTTGTGAACTCATATGTACTGTGTGATGAGATTGATCAACATATATAGTAGTTCCGAAAATTTGAGTAATGTGGTGGTAGAATGGTGAATGTTGCACGTGTGTAAAGTGATCAGTTAACCAGCTTATAAGAAGTCATAAGCCCTGGATTCCCAGACTTCTATATTCTTCTTCATCTAAGTCAAAATGTACAAAATATTTCATTATTCCATAGGTTATAATTTATTGTATGTATCTACAATTCGGTTGATAAAACAATCGCTGAGTACCTACCTGATAATAGAACCAGTCAGATAAACGGATCGATACTCGATTATTTTGATGAACAATTCATTTCACTGGGGAATCACTAGTTTTCGACGTGTAGACCTTGTTATTTTATTACATCATTTTTGACATCTCAACATAAATGAAGAAGAATATTGATGTCTCAGCATTTATGGGGCTTACGACTGTCATAGGCTGGTTGAATTAATCCATTTACACACGCGTAACATTCACCAATTCTACCCATGATTAACAACCACACTACCCAAATTCTCGAAACTTTTAATGATTTTTTATTTATTGGTACCTACATACTCCTGAAAGGCTTTTACATGCACAAGATGTTTGGTTGGTTGGATGATATTGCTTTTTAGCAATAAGCCCGCCAATGTACTTATTTATTTTTTGTACATGATGTTGAAATAAATGCATAAATAATGAAAGAAATACATTGTTTAATACTATTACAGCAATATAATGCAACGTAAGTACACATATTAAAGTAAATAACAAAATATGAAATATACTTTTAAATAGAAGGACTGTTAGAACTTCTAAATATATCGATCAAACTCGAAACACAGTGTGCGAGAGTCACTAGAGACATCTATGGTGGGATTTTTTTGAGCGATGTTAGAAAGTGAACTGTCGATCGGCATAGCTAGTTTTGCAATTGAGTATTGATTTTTCTATTAACAATGATTAAAGAAAACACTTGTTTTTTACCACTTGAGTTTTATTACAGACTACATGTTTCAGAAGTTAAACTTCCATCATCAGGTCTGTATAATAACTATTTTTCTATTTTCGGTGAGTGGTTATATACTAATATTATTAACAACATTTTGAGTGTGTCCAAATACTTGTTCACAAAATCTGGATTATCTCCAATTACATCTCACCAATAGATGTCTCTAGTGAAGTTCTAGTGATTCATGAACAAGGTTTCTAAATTGGTTCATATATATAGAGCTTCCAAGAATTTGAGTAGTGTGGTTGTCAATAATGGGTAGAATTGGTGAATGTTACACGTGTGTAAAGTGATCACTTAAACCAGCCTATGACGGTCGTAAGCCCCGTAAATGCCCAGACTTCTATATTCTTATTCATCTTTGATGAGATGTCAAAAAATAATATAATATTATTAACATTTTTGTAAAAAAAAGTTTGAATTCCATGTTATTCCTAACAAGTTTTGGCAGATTATGTTAAATATGGACGTTAATATTTTTGATTTTCTACCGATTCGCGCCATTGGAAAAAAACTGAATTTTTAACATTGCGTGGTTTCCAAGTGTACTACTCAATTGAAGATAATCCAGATTTGTGAACAAGTATTTGGACACATTCTTAATCTTGGTATTTATGGTTGTGTAGGCGGGTAGCCACTACTACTACCAAGTTGGTAACACTGAACTATTGCTACTATCAAGTTGGCAACCCCGACGTGATTCAACAAAAGCAGCCAACCGGAGCGCGGGGGCAGGATTCGCCTGTATCGCTGGATTGTTAAAAGACGTATATTTTAGCTTCTTATTTAATTTAAAGTTCAATAATCCATTAGACAAATTATAATAAATTAATATCAAATCGTAACCAAAGTGTAAGAATTTATTTCAATAAACAAACTGTAAGTACGCATTTCTTTTAAATATCCTGCTTTGGCTTCCCGCACAAAACACACGCACGAGGTGCCTAAAGTTGTGATGCAGGATTCGAGAATTCATTCCAAGAGTCATCGTCATGCCTTGCGGCTGCACTTAATTTATTGCCTTGAAAGTATTAGTTTTTAGACACGTGTAAGTAGGTATGAAGTATTGAGTAGCGCAGTGTTCCGCAAGCTTTTTCTGTTCAAGGTACACCTGCCAAATGAAGAAATTTTAGAGCTACATCAAAGATTTAAACAAAGTTTATTTAATATTGATTAATTATCAAAATTAATTAAATGAGAAAAATATGTAACATATTACGTTGAATGTAAAATGTAAGCCTGCGTAAGTAAGCAGCGATCAAAACTTGGAGCAATTCGGCTGTCCAAATTGAAAACACAGTAAGGGACATTTTTTTTGTAGTACGTTTTTTTTGCATTTTTGGACTAAGTAGAGTCTACTTAGTCCATAAATGCAAAAAAAACGTACTACAAAAAAATGTCCCTTACTGTGTTTTAAATTTGGAAAGCCGAATTGTTGATAAGGCTGCTCTCATCTCTTCGCTGATCGTCCTCAGACGTTCTTTATTTTATTTAATAGTAGTCAGAGTCGAAAATCCCAATTCGCACGCACTTCGCGCAGCAAAGCGCCTTGCTCGCATAGCTTTCAGATATTTATAGGTACGTTATCTTCACGAAACTAGATTTTTTTCTGTGGCACACCACTTAATCACCACGGTACACCAGTGTGCTGCGGCACACACTTTGCGGAACACTGGTTAAAATGAAACGAAATGCTTTTCTCAAATCATGATTACTAATAAGGTTATGATCTGTAACAGTGATAAGTTCACAGAAATGATAGCGAGTAAATATTGTTGACTTCAGGAGTCACTCAGCTCTTCGTTGATCGTCCTCAGGCGTTCTCTTTTTTTTTTTAAATAGCAGTAGAGTCGAAAATCCTAATTCGCGCAAGTAAGTCGTGGCAAATGGTAGAAAATTGCAATAGCACGCTTTGAAAGCAGTGGATATTCATTTTTTATATGCACCCAAAAATGCGCTAGCTCTGTTTCGGAAATTTTCAGTTTTAAGCTCCATGAATTCATCTTGCTCGTTTATCGGTGACTTTTTTCCACGGCACACCAACTAATCATCACGTTGCACCAGTGTGCCGCGGCACACACTTTGCGGAACACTGGAATAGCGTATTCGCATTTCAAGAGAAAAGAGAGTAATACTGTGTGCGCAAAATGTAAGTATGAAGGTTTGCGTAGCGATGCTAATCAAGTGAGTATGCTCGACTTGCGTGTATCGCCGTACTTAGCAATGCCCAGAAGCAGTTTTATACTGAATACTGAATACTCCACTACGGTTCCATGTTCCCTACTCAGTTTTCTCTTCCTATACGTACTCTGTACGTACAATACGTTAGGATAAAGCAATATACATATTTTATCATTGTATGCTAGTCGATCTTCTACTCGTTCACCTTGGGTTTTTTCTCTCTCAATACTTACAGCCCATATTATTCATTTAACTCTTTTATGATACCAACTCATTGTTTTTTTTAAACTATGTTTTTATACATGTACAAGCCTTAGGGCGTTTGAGTTTTGTATTGGTATATTTTCGTTTTTAATAATCTCGTTTCAGGACGCAAACATTTTATGAAAATTTTGACGTTAACTAACGATTAGTTCGGCTACTGACCTAACCGCTTTCAAGTATTTGATACACCTGATCGGCTGTCCAAATTTAAAACACAATAAGGGACATTTTTTTGCAGTAGGTTTTTTGCATTTATGGACTAAGTAGACTCTACTTAGTCCAAAATGCAAAAAAAACCTACTACAAAAAAATGTCCCTTACTGTGTTTTAAATTTGGACAGCCGTGATCCTGCCATGTTTTTTTCGATATTCCTTGGTTCCTTTTACTACATTCTACATTCGTAAATTTGTTGAACCGTTATTTCTTCATTCATTCGTTCCACATGCCCAAACCATCTCAACACACCTTTCTTAATTTCATCGATAATGCTTATTTCAGCTTTGCATTCTTTCCTTATTTGACATTATCGTATAGTTAAACGTGAAGTAATAGTGAAGTAGCTGTCAGGTTGTGGTCCCGTGGTTAGTGTTGCAAACTCTTAATTCAGAGTTTCTCGGTTCGAACCTTCTCTACCACAATTTGATACTTATTTCTAATAATGAGCCGCTAAGGCTCACAGAAATACTATGAAACTGAAATATTTGTGTAAATAGCAAAAACACAAATATTTCCCTTTTATTAAAAAAAAATTAAAAAAATAATGTCCAAATGATTTTAACTATCTATTTTCTCAGGTAAGATAAGTGCCCAGGTCACGAGTTGGAACAATCGGTGTGTTTGTATGACAAAATGTATGAATGTGGAAGAGGCGAAGATTGTGTGTCAAGACATATTGGTATGGCGTTCTATGCTCTCCGCCTACCCCTGCGGGGAAGCGGCGTGATGGTTAGTTAGTAAGTTTATTTTCTTAGGTAATTTACATACTTCGAGCGTTATATTAGATGCTCACTTAGTGAGGTTCTGTTTTATGAAACTCTTTTATTTTGTTGGCGTTATTACGGTTTGTCCACCTCCGTAATGTAATGGTCAGCACGCTCGGCTACCGTTCTGGAGGTCCCGGGTTCGATTCCCGGGGGGGTCAAATAAATATAAGAGATTTTTTCACTCTTATATTTATTCCATATTACCCTGGACTGGTACCTGCAGCGGAGGGCCGATCGCCTTTCCTTCATGTGTTAACGATCAAGATAACACTGCGTTTGTAAGATGCAGTGCCCTATGCACCATTGGGGTGCGGATAAGGGTTTGAATGAAAAAAATATGAATATTACGATAACCACTTAGTATGACTACCCCCTCCGTAGCGTCTGAATTTCGGCACGTTACGGAACCTTTTCCCCTGAAATTAAGAGAATTCGCGCCGCGAGTGCTGAAAGGCGATATTAGAATTCATTTTTAATTTATGAAGCGGAGTCACGCACGTTTGTAACGAGCGATTTTTAACCCTCCAGTTTGTGTAAAGCGACTTCTTTCCTCGTTTGCCACTGTGAAGAGCGCTACACCTGCCAGCAGCAATCCGGATCATAGTGATTTTAATTCGGTGATAATAGTTCTTAATAAAAATAGATATTAATAATATAGAAAAAATTAGAGAAGAACTAAACTGGTTATCCATAAAAAAGACACTAAAATTTAATATGCTGATCTTGATACATAATTTTTTTAACGATAAATTACCAAAATATTTTTCGGGTAAAATAGTTGTCAACGAAAATTGTCATGAACATAATACTAGAAATAAGGATAAAATAAGACTGCCATTGTTGGAAAAAACCGAGTCGCAAAATTTTTTCATGTATAAGGGTTTGAAAATGTATGATGAGATGCCTGAATGTATGAAGAATGAAAAGAGTCTGAAAGAATTTAAAAAAATATATTTATATATATATATATATATATATATATATATATATATATATATATATATATATATATATATATATATATATATATATATATATATATATTATATATATACATATATATATATATACATATATATATATATATATATATATATATATATATATATATATATATATATATATATATATATATATATATATATATATATATATATATATACATATACATATATATATATATATATATATATATATATATATATATATATATATATATATATATATATATATATATATATATATATATATAAATGTTTCGACTCCTAACCTGACCGCTTTCAAGTATTTCGCATACCTGGTCGTGCCAAGTTTTTCTCGGTCTTCCTCTGCTCTTTTTTCCAATAACATTCGCCTCATAAATTTGTTTTGCTGTTCTTTCCTCACTCATTCGCTCTACATGTCCAAACCTCTACACACCTTTTTTTTATTTTACCGATAATGCTTATCTCAGCTTTGGAAAAAAAAATGAAAAAAAATTGTTATTCAACATTCAGCAATAGACGTATTTATTGATTTGGCGTTTAATTTGTAGTACTCTATTTTAATTTATGTATTAATTTTAAATCAAACACAGATTTTTTGAGTCTACTAAGTTGTATTTTATTAACAAAAAACAGAAATTAAAAATATTGTGACAATTGTTTCGCCTTGTTAGTGCATTATCAATGCCCTAACAAGGCGAAACAATTGTCACAATATCGATTTTTAATTAATTTTTTTGTATTTTTATTAATAAAATACAACTTACTAGACTCAAAAAATCTATGTTTGATTTAAAATTAATACATTAATAGGCACGTATTTGAAAATTGCTTAGTTTTAATAATAAAGTGTGGAAACGTCGTGACCAAATTCTATTACTTGTCTGTACGTACGGAATGATTTTAATCTATTTTTTTATTGAATTATCATTTGAATCGATAAAAATGGACTATTACCATATTACTTCTAAATTGTTTTTCATTGTATCGAGAACAAAGCATAGTAAATGGGGGCATTAAAAGCAACATTCATGACAAAAGTTTTGATTGGATTATTTAGTTTTACTGTTTAAGGTTTGTTTTGACGTGAACGTTTTTTTTCAAGTGAACGTTATGTAGGTACGATCTAATCAACAACAGACAATGGCTTTGCGCCTCTGAAGTCGTGTTTCAAAGCCATATTGTGTTTATTAATTTGTTTTCATGTATGCCCCCGCACGATTCATTATTCAATTCCGGGCTCAGCTTGATGATTTGACGTTGTCCTGCGTTGTCTAGGTGTGTGTCTACACTCTGCACGGCATACAGCTCTCCTTGGCAACAGAATAATCGTACAGTAAAACCTCGATATAACGGATTATCATTATTCAATTCCGGGCTCAGCTTGATGATTTGACGTTGTCCTGCGTTGTCTAGGTGTGTGTCTACACTCTGCACGGCATACAGCTCTCCTTGGCAACAGAGTAATCGTACAGTAAAACCTCGATATAACGGATTAATTGGAAGTAGGGGGTGTCCGCTAAAGCCGAAGTCCGTGATTTAAAAATAGATTTAAAATAAACAAATAAACTTTTTTTGAGAACATGAATACTGCTATAATTAATATTTGAAGCACTAACTTTGTGATTTTTCATTTTATAACTAAAATGTAACTTTGTTTTAAAATCACTTTAAAATGTTTAAGGTGATTTTAAAACAAAGTTACATTTGAATTATGAATACTGTATTTAGATATAGATAGATAGATTGTCCGCCTCCATGGTGTGATGGTCAGCGTGTTTAGCAACTGTGCTAGAGGTCCCGGGTTCAGTTTCCAGGGGGGAGTGAAAATATATATTAGTGATTTAATAATGCAGTGCCCTATGCACCATCGGGTGCTGATAAGGGTTAGAAGAAGAATATTAACAGGAAATTTTCATATTTTTTTTACATTTGAAGAGATATTTTTGTGTTATATCCGAAGATCGTTAAATAGAGGTTCGTTATATCGAGGTTTTACTGGATTATCGCTTTAGTGCCCGCACAAGTCCCTGATAAAATACAGTCTCTCAGTCCTTTCATTATCCCTGATCAAATCACCAGCTTTTCAGTTGAGAGTGCACCACTGTGGCTAGTAAGTTCTAAGCGCAGTTGCGATACTTAGACTAATTTCCATAATGGTGTACGAGCATTTTCTTAGGTTGCGTTATATGGAAAGATAGAACGACCCATGTTTTCCTAATCAAGCTACTTCAAGATGGACATTAATTAAAAATGGATAGATTTTACCACAAAGTGACTGCCGAATCAATTAATGAAATTACTTCAAGATGCTTCAAGAGCCAGTCAAAACAAAGATGTTCGGTTAACGAGTAAGTTTCTAGAGCGAATTATGCTCGTTATCAGAGGTATATTTCAATAAATATGAACCAATTTCGAAACATTGTTCTTGAATCACTAGAGCTTCACTAATTTAGAATTTTTAGAATTTGAGTAGTGTGGGTAGAATTGGTGAATGTTACACGTGTGTAAAGTGATCACTTAAACCAGCCTATGACGGTCGTCAGCCCCGTAAATGCCTAGACTCCATATTCTTCTTCATCTTTGATGAGATGTCAAAAAATAACATGAAAATATCTCCTGTAATTGGAGATAATCCAGATTTTGTGAACAAGTTTTGGACACACTCAATGTTGTAAAGCAGTGCTCCTCAACAGGTGTGCCGTGGCACACTGGTGTGCCGTAAGCAGGATACAGGTGTGCCGCGATCAAATTCAATGTATATGACATTTTACAATTTTTCATTATGTATTTAATACACGATGACAAATTATTTTTCATTGTATTGTCTGTTTTTCAAAATGTAGGATATAATAATTCTCTCTCTCTCAACCCTTATCCGTACTCCAATGGTGCATAGGGCACTGCATCATATAAACGCAGTGATATATTGATGGTTAACACATGAAGGAAAGGTGATTAGCCCTCCGCTTCGGGTACCAGGCCAGGGTAGTAGTGAATAAATATTAGACTGGAAAAATCATTTAGATTTGTTTAAACCCCCCCCCTGGAAATCGAACCCGGGACCTCCAGAACAGTAGCTGAGCTTGCTGATGATTACACTGAGGCGGATAATAATTACTACGATTCAATAATTTTTCAATAGTCTATATACTTTAGCTTTTGGTGTGCCGCGGAATACTAGGATGAATTTTAGTGTGTCGTAGGTGAGAAATGGTTGCAGAGTACTGTTGTAAAGAATGGCTTAAAACTAAAGTAACATAAAGACTTGAGTAAAAATTCAGGTAAGAGTATAAACATATAAATTACAAAAATAGAAGCAAGCAACAACAAAAAAAATTCTGATCAATATTATTGTAAATCTCCTTCATCTAATGCAAGGGTGGACAACCCGCGGCCCGCGGGTCACATGCGGCCCGCGACGCCCTTACGTGCGGCCCGCGGTCACGTATGAAGAATATATTTTTTAACCAGGGATATATTTTTGATACACAGTTTGATACATCAACAAAATTTATGCCCACTCAAGTATTATCTATGTGCCAAGTCATGCACGTTGTTATAAAAACAGTGAACAATATCCGTTCGCACGCTCTTCAGTATCGCCATTTTGAGGCAATCTCAAAAAATCTCGAAAACCAGTTAAGGTGTGCAACTTCATCTATTAAAATAGCTTTAGAAAAATTAAGCAAACGAAAAGACATTAAAATCTCGCACTGAGTCGCCATTGATAAATGGGTTTTATTTCAAATAAAATTGGTAATATTGTTTGATTTATGTGTACCAACTATTATTTTTGATTGTTGAATTTTTCCTAAATGTTTTTTACTACACAGATAATTTTTTTGTTGGTTCAATGTTTGTTTTCCTTCTCAAATCTGATCGAAATAATGTTTTTTTTCACAATACGCCGATTGTACTTCTGCATTCAAATTATTTATAATACTTACAAAAATCGTTGTAAGTATTATAAATAAAAGTTAAATAAAGTATAAATAAAGTTTCAAAAAAGTATGAAAGTCGTTGTTATAATTTTTTTCTTAAGTCTGTATTCGGTCCTTGGGAAAATTTTAGGTTATCGATGCGGCCCGGGGTGCAATTTGGGTTGGCCGGGCCTGATCTAATGCATTGCTATAGCGCATTGAAACCTTGGCCCGCCTCATGTATGAAGGAGAGCCGAACGGGGCGCTGCAAGCTTGTTGCATACTAATTGCAGAAGATCGTTGCATCGGCCATATGCGATAGAAGAGTCTGTGTACCTCTAGGGCCGAGTATGCGCTCAGCATGTAAGGGGACATCGGACCGGTTTATCTACATCTAGGAGCTCTGGCGAAACTGCCGACTGCAATTATTGCTTCAATGGTTTATAAATAAGATCATCCTACAAATGAATAAGTTAGTTTTGCTATTTTTTCAAATAAAGTTTTACTTGGTAAATACCACTATTTCTTAAAATCTATTGTGACACGTGTTTTGATGCATTACGCATCGTTTTCAAACAACGTATATGAATTTTTTGTAACCGCAGACAGTTGGTAGAATTCCATATTGAATTGTTGGGTAATATATCCAAAATAAAACAAGGTTTGTTGGATTGAATTCTACATTTATTTATGTATATATTAATACGTGACGCGTTTCGTCTTATTAGGATATTATCCTAATTTCCTAAGAAGACGAAACGCGTCACGTATTAACATATACATAAACAAATATAGAATTCAATCCAACAAACCTTGTTTTATTTTGGATATATTACCCAACGACGTATATGAAGCTAAGTGTAAATTTTATAGTTGTGTCCTTGGGACTTTGAAGGTTGAAGAGGGGGTAGAAGCTGTTTGTTATTTTCCTTTATTTATTTATATTGTTTTATCAGTGGTAACATAGACAATCGTGGGAGGCTTAGGTCATTGTCATATTGTTAATAATGGGTTTATTATTTGTATATTTTTGTGAATTTCTATTGTTTCAAAATGTTGCAGTTTATGGATTTTTACGTTATTGTTGCTGTATTTATAGTTATCCTCTCAGTCAGATAGCTTAGTGAATTTCCTATCATTGAAGTACACATTCTCATCCGCTTAAAATTATTTATTGTTTCGGCATTCACTTTGTGAAGACATGATAAAATTGTAAATTTTTATTAACATTTAAGATTAAAAGTTTATATTTAGACCTGAATATGGAAGCATAGCTCCCGGAATTAGTTGTTAAAATAAAATAAATATAACTCAACTCAGTGGTAAAAAAACAAGTATTTGTCTTTTACAATCTCTTCGAATTAATATTAATCATATAAACTTGTGTTTATTTACGTATTGTATATTTTCTTAAATTGTTTACACATTTTTCTATATTTTTTTAAGCCGATTCTTTTAAAGCTCCTAGCTTTTGACTAAAGCAAATCAGATGGACCTATGGCTAACTCAAGCAATAAGAACATCTGCAGCTGTTCCATCAGTAGGCGTAGCGGCTCGAGGAGATAGCCGATCTCGCCTGTTGCTCACGCATTAACATTGTATGTTACGAGCTCAGGATACATACGTAGATTTACACATCATCTGACCAATCGACTTTTAAAAAATCATTTTGCATCACTTCAGAAACACTGGAACTTTTTCCAACCGGATATTAAATCACGTTTTATGGGTAGATAATAACACTTTGTTATATTCAGCTCGTTCAATATGGTATTAACTACGTGCGTTATTATTAGTTCACTAGGTATAAATAAGACCATAATATTGACGGTAGAATGCAAAAGATTTGAAACGTCTTTATTTTATAGTTCTAGAAGTTAAAAAAAAGGAATATTTGTATCAAAATAGTACATGTATTGAAGTCTAATTTTCACCCAAATCGCTAATAATTCTTAGTAGATGTTTGAAAGGCCGTCATAAGAATCGCACAAAACAATGAAAGGAACATACACATTTCGAATCGTTTGGATATAATGCGAAAATAACTCATTTCCTCGACATTTTTATTTTACAATTTTTGTTTTTAAATCATTACTTTTTTTTACATTGAATACATTATTTTGTTTTCAAATCACTATAAATATTTTATTATAACATAATTATAATGTCTACCGGTTTCGAACCCAACCGCTTGTTTTTCAAGACTGATTAATACTAATTTATACTAATTTAACTGATTAATAATAATTTTTATTTTATTATTGATGTGGCGCTAACTTTGTGGCATGACATGTTGATTATTTTTTTAACATCAAACGCTTGTATAGTACCGCTTAGTGAGTTTTTATTTCATTACACACGACTAGTTTCGAAAAATCGACACTATAAAAGTATAAAACCGCTTAGTGAGTCTCGAAAATCGACAGGTGATTATTGCACAGACAACCTTTGCCTACTCAATATCGTCAAAAATGCATCACCCGGCCATATGTGCGTGTTTTCAGTGTATCCCTTAGTATGTAGTGAATATTTGATGTGATTGAAATATGTAGTTGCATTGTGTGCGCCTTACTATGGTACGTACGTCTGCTTGGATTATAATAATAATGCTAATACTTCACGTCCAGCGCCGATCCCATTCTCAAGGCCCTACGGTCGTTGTCCGACCGCCTTCGTACACTGTATCGATAGTGGTTCGATACCACAATACTTGGACTCCATTCCGTACATTGCCGTGTGCTCGACACCGCGAGCCGATATTTTCATAACCAATCATTTACCTGCGATGACGTTTTTTCGTAACATTTTAACATTGTCGGCGCCTAGTGGCGATGTTGCAAGTTACTTGTATAAGCTTGAAACGTCCGCGCTCGTTCGTTGCTGTTACGACCTTTTTATTAATGAACTATATTGTACAGTAAAAACTCGATATAACGGACCCCTTTTAAACGATTTCAGGATGTAACGTACAAAAATCCGGTCAAATTTAAGAGTATTTCCTTCCTTCCTGTTAATATTATTCTCCTTTCTTCTAAACCTTTATCCGCACCCAATAGTGCATTGACGTAGTATCGTTATTTACATGAAGGCAAGATCCATCCTGCGCTTCAGGAACCAGTCCAGGGTAATTTTAAATAAATATTGTACTGTAAAATCACTAATATTTATTTTTACTCCCCCCTGGGAATAGAATCCGTAACATTCAGCACAGTAGCTAAACGCGCTAACCATTACACCACGAAGGCAGAGTTAATATTATACATGTTTAAATTCAAGTATCGCCGCATTTAAAGAATTTTTAACTACCGGGATAATCCCGTTATACATCTATCTATATAAATATATAGCTAAATTATAAGTATTTTCGTTATTTTAGTGAGATGATTATTAAAAAAAAAACAACACAAAAAGAAATGCAAACAAAACCTGATTACAATTAAAATGTTACTTTGTTTTAAAATCACTATAAATAATTATAATAATTTATAGTGATTTTAAAACAAAGTTACATTTTAATTATAAAATGAACAATCACAAAGTTAGTGCTTCAAATATAAATTATAAAACCTGATTAACCCTATTACTTTTTCAAAGCAGGCTTACCGAAAGCAAACGCGTCCAAACAGCAACATCACGACGAGCTTCTGAAGACAATTATTAGTATTTCGCTTGTGTTTTGTGTTGTTTATTTACATCTAAATACAGTGTTCATATTTTCATAAAAAAGGTTTTTGATTTATTTTAAACCTATTTTTGTATAACGAATTTTCGGCTTAAACGGACACCCCCTTCTTCCAATTAGTCCTTTATATCGAGGTTTTATTGTACTCCAATAACGTTTCCTTCGGTCATGGCATTCCGGGTGCTCACTTTTGGTTTTCTGTCCCAGATTGATAATGTTCGGTATTCAGTATCCTTGGTTTTAAGTTTGGATCGCTACAACGAACTCACGTTTTACTGATTTGTTGCACGGCGTCTCTGCAGCGTAAATACCGGACTACGATGTATTCGAGCGAAGCAGATCGCCTCAGACTGTAAAAACAACAACTTCTGAAATGAAACATAAAATTGAACATTGTTTCTTGGCCGTAAACGTTATATTGTATGATATTACGGGCGTACCTGATAAAATCCGTACAGAATGTGAATTATGCCATGTTCTCTCAGATCCCGTGGCTTCACATGTTAGAGCGCTTGTGCACTGCACGGAATTTTACCGTCCGGTGTAGTCCGGTTTTTTAAAAAAAAATAAAAGCGACTACGACAGTTTAGCGTGATCGAATTTACGCGTAATGTGTTCACGCTCACGCACCGATCCGAAGAAAGATGGACAAAAGCACAAGCCAATCATCCGTTTTATATGCTAACTGACGTGCTGGACGGTAAAATTCCGTGTAATTCCGTGTAGTGCACAAACGCCCTTAGAGCGCTTGTGCACTACACGGAATTTTACCGTCCGGCAGTCCGGTTTAAAAAAATAATAATAGTGACTACGACAGTTTAGCGTGATCGAATTTACGCGCAACGTGATCACGCACCGATCAAGAGCACCGATCCGAAGAAAGATGGACACAAACCCAAGCACAAGCCAATCCAAGCCCATCATCCGTTTATCACGCTAACTGAAGTGCCGGACGGTAAAATTCCGTGTAGTGCACAAACGCCCTTAGCCAATGCTTTTGACAGTAAAGATTTATTTAATGTTTCGTTATCCACCTTGAAGTCTGTATTTTCTGAGCATTTCTTCTCCATGTCTTAATGGATAAATTTAAACGTTGCGTTTCACTCTCTCTCGCTGGTAGTGATGATTTTATAAGTGTATTCTTAAAATAAGGAAGGCAAAGCTGAGATAAGAACTATCGATAAAATTAAGAAGGGTGTGTTGAGATGGTTTAGACATGTGGAACGTATGAGTGAAAAAAGAACGGCAAAACAAATTTGAGGCGAATGTAGTTGGAAAAAGAAGCAGAGGACGCCGAGAAAAACTTGGCACGATTAGGTATGCCAAATACCTGAAAGTGGTCAGGTTAGGAGTCGAAATAATCGTCGGGTATGTATGAGGAGACGCATGAACGTGGAAGAGGCGAATAATGTTTGCAAAGACAGAGGGGCGTGGCGTTCTGTTCTCTCTGGTTTGTCATTTAGTCGGTTAGTATTCTTTATTCCGATTGACTCCTTACTAACGATTATACAGTAGTTTGAGTGTAAATACACTATCGAAGTCTTTAGTAGTTCTTTTTATGAAACCGAGCATTCTCATATATTTGTCGATTATTTTGTTGAGATGTCAAAAAATAAAATGAAAATTAACTCCTATAATTGGAGATATTCCAGATTTGTGAACAAGTATTTGGACACACTCAAAATGTTGTAAATATTCTTTATTGTTATTGTGCATACATATTTTTGAAGGCATTAGCTGTAAATAAAATAATAAAAAAAATTAAATGGGATATTACCAGCAACTTACTGTTTTCTTTTTTGCGAATCACGGACGCATTTGATGAATTAAAATTACACGCAGTTTGCAGTCGGCGAGCTGCTTTTTGAATAATAACGAAAAAATGAATACAATGTAACATTCCGTATAATTATTGGTTATGAAATAGTAGCGGGCTGAATGAAGTATGATATCTTGGTTGAATTACGTTAGGGGAAATGTACGTACACGCCATATACGTAACGACACGTTGATATAAGTAGGCAATAAATTCAGGATATCGAGGGTCATAAATTGAGTTATATCTGAATATTAATAGCCATCGAGTAGGATAAGTGCTACAAACCTTTTGTATTCTGCTTCAAGAGACAATTTTCCGTTCTGTAGTTAACAATACGATGGTTTACGAATTAACATTTTTTTTAAACTTTACAAAATACAACTTTGTTTTAACCACCTTTTATTGGTACACTTTTTCCAACCGATTTCGACAAGTTGTTTTATTTTATTAAGTTTTTAAAATGTGCCACAAAGTATCTGCGAAAAACATTCAAGAAACCACACTATTTTTTTATTAGTGCATCTTTAAAGCAACCTTCCTGTATTTATTGTGTTGACTAATATAAATTCTATATTATACTCAGGGAAAGTTCCGAGTCGCGAAATATTTCATAACTGAAAACATTCAATTGGATCTCTAAGGTACGTAAATAAATTCCAAATGAGTAAACAGAACGACAGTATCAAAGTATAGGCACAGTTTTCACGTACTAAAAGGGAATAGTTAAAAAATATTTCACTCACAGCAACACCAAACCGATTTTTAGCAGAGACATTCATTATTATAATACACGATGACGTAATAATAATGTGGAGCCGATAAACACAACTAAGTTTCTAGTAAGGTACTTACAATATATTGCACCCAAATTAACCAACTACCTGACATAAAATAGAACCCAGTCAGGGATCCAAAATGAATGAACTGAAAAAATACTTTGAAAGATATTTGTGTTAGTGATAAGTTTACTTTTTTTCCCTTTAAACATGCTTCTTACCTTATGGTTTTTTATATGCCGTTTTACTTTTACTGCTGTACCTTTATTGCTTTATATTTTACATTTTCCCTTATGTTTTCACATTTGTTACTATCTTATCTGTTTTTCAGCTTTGGTAAACTTTATCCCATGTCCCAAAATGAGAAATGAAAATTACTTATCGGGAATATCATAAATGTGACTTATGTATGCAATATGTTTAAATAAAAAGATGAGTTAATTAATAAATACGTAACACAAGAAACGTGTAAATAAATCAATAATAAATACATTTTACTCTGGCGCTGTCAAAATATTTCGAGATTATGTTTTGTTTGTAGCATTTTTCCTGAAACATTGCGAAAGTTATTCGGAGGGTAACATTGCCTTCGGTAAAGAAGTCTTCCTTGTTCGTGTTTACATATTGTTCATGTAGCCAGTTTCCGCATATCTCAGCGGGATGTGAGACAAAATTATCTCGTTAAAGTTTTTTTGCCAAGGAAATAGCCCGGCTGTGGGGAACGTTCTTATAAATTTTCAGCCAACACATCCCGTTTTCACATTTTTCCCGCCTTTCTTTTTACCCTCCGAAAATTTAGACTTTCGTTATCCAGATTGTTTTTTTTTTCTTCGCGGGCCTCGCTGAAATATTTTTTAACTATTCCCTTTTAGCACGTGAAAACTGTGCCTATACTTTGATACCGTCGTTCTGTTTACTCATTTGGAATTTATTAACGTACCTTAGAGATCCAATTGAATGTATTCAGCTATGAAATATTTCGCGACTCGGAACTTTCCTTTAAGATTTCACCGAAGGCGTGTCCGAGTGTTGGCTTCTCTCGCTATCTACCAGCCGAAAGTAGGCCTCGGAGGGAACGATTGAACACATCGTAGTTTTTTTTTTTACATTTTCCAATTACTTTTTACCGAAAAAAGTTAAGGTACAGCAGTTTTCACTCACGCAATACTAAAATTATCGTGCTAATGCTGTACAAAAGTGTAGATTAAAATTGCTTTTATCAAAATTTATGAAACAAATGTCAAATACAGGAGTTGTTCTCGACAAAACTTTCCGGTTTGTTTTGATTGTTCAACTTTTCAGTCCGCCGAACTTAAATCTATCGCAATCGAAATATAATTTGTTCGTTTCTTTATGCTTTTGACGTCAGGGCGCCATTTTGTTCGTTCGTCATTCTTTCTTTTCCATCCTTGGGGCTACTTTGAAAGAAAGGCGAATAATTGGACATTCAAATGATAATGTTGAGAATCTCGACGTGTCTTGGTTGATTGCAGGGGCTTCGTGCCAGTCATAGTCTATGAATATTAAATTGAACGCCAACGTATAGATTATATTATCCTCGGCTTTGATCTGCGTGGAGTGTAGTTATAAGGCATAGGACTGAGTGTATGGAATCTCTCTCCGCTAGTACTCGGCTTCTCTGTAAATGCCCTCGGGTATTGTAGCCTCCCTGTATCCTCAGCCGGTTGTCTTCCGTCTTCCTTCTTCCGAGCGACTGCACCGAATGCGCCACACCTCTCTTTATATCATTCTTCTATTTTTTGTTTGTTTCCTTTGAGCCGCCCTTCCACAAAGAGGTCCCGTGTCGCGTCGTTTTAATGACTGTCAATTTGCGGCGTCGTTTTTATTCCTCCGCCAGTCTATGCTCGCCGCCTGGGGCAATCGTTAAGCGACTAGCGGTGAATTCGCGATGCTATTTGTGTGTTTCTCCGAGTAAACACGGTAATAACCATTCGATACCGCTGCCAGTTTTTCTTGCACCCATCCTTCGCCATTTTGTAAAGTATAAAAATCTATAGTTGCAATTTAATGCCATATACTTGGAAGTTGTCAGGTTAGGAGTCTAAATAATCGGCGGGTATGTATAAGGCAGAGGCGTGCATTTTATACAGGCACAAAAACCAGTGCCTACTCTGGATTACTCGAGTTCCATATAGAAATCGTCTGAGACATTACTATCTATTATTAGATTACTAACTGTCCATCAAACCTCCTTCACTAGTTTTTCCCTCTACCTCCTTCCCTAAACTCCCTTTTTCTTTCGTCATTATCATCAACTTGTAATTTTTTGTTTTTTTTTTAATGTTCAAGCACTATCTACCCTCTGATTGCCAACAGCTATATGGTATCATACGTTTTGACCAATATCACTAGTATGTTATTGGTTGGTTGCAAGATATTACTTTTTAGCAATAAGCCCGCCAATGTACTTTTTTTCTTTTCTGTACATGAAGTTTGAATAAATCAATAAATAAGACCAGTGCCTACTACGCCTTATCCTGTAAAAATATCATCGGTAAAATAGATCGGGATGTACAATTTTGTTTCACATTTTCAATAAATTTCGCAAGTTAGTTCAAAATAATAAAATAAAATGCTAGAGAAGGTCAGGAAGCCTAGATGCTTCTCTATCAGATCTGGGAATGCGGTGGGACTGCTTTCAATATCCTGTAAAAAAACTCTGTGCTCGCCACTGTTATGAGGAGATATAATAATAATAATAATTTGGATAATTTGTAAAGCGCCATTTTCGTAAAATACTACCTCAAGGCGGCTGTCCAAACTTAAAACACATTAAGGGACATTTTTTGTAGTACGTTTTTTTGCATTTTTGGACTAAGTAGAATCTACTTAGTCCAAAAATGCAAAAAAAACGTACTACAAAAAAATGTCCCTAACTGTGTTTTGAGTTTGGACAGCCGAAGGGCGCTTATCTCAAGGGGAAGATGCATGAACGTCGAAGAGGCGAAGAATGTTTGCAAAGACAGAGTGGTATCGGGTTCTATTCTCTCTGCCTACCCCTGCGGAGAAGTGGACTTGGTAGTTAGTTAGTTAGTTAGTTGCAATTCCCGTTCCTTTGTGTCCAATTTAGTAACCATAGGTGTCGGAGACAGATCGCTCACTCCTTTCAAGAACGTCATAAATCAAAAGACTTGATTTTTCAGGAGAACGTTTTTAAAGTTTAAAAATATAATACAATGTATTGAAAATAAATATCACGCCACTTACTGAACTTTTTACTGTGCAACAGATCTTTTTAGGTAAAACCTGAAGGTTTTTCCCCATTTGAAAAATATTTAGTATATTTAAAAAAATAATTAAACAATACCCTTTCTTCAAAATGCAAAAAAAAACACTTTCTGCCCTGTAGCGGGTAAATATTAAGTTAAAAATATGCCTCCTTTGCTGGGATATAGTACATTTTCTGAGCATTCCTAAAACGTGCACAACTGAAAATTGACGATTTTTGATTTATGACGTTCTTGAGAGGAGTCAGCGAGATGTTTGGTCCAATTGCGTATTTCGCTGGGAGTAATAAAAAGTGGGTAATGATAAGCGCCCATGGGTTCTATCGCGGCGGGTCGATAAGCGCCGAGCTGAGTGGGTTTGATAATGTTGTTTGTTTCGAGGAAAGCCGTAATTTACGATTGTTTTTCTTGTTCGTTTTCGTGTTATCTTTCTGAAGACCGAATAAATAACGTGCTTGGTGACTCGGAATTGTTAGGCTGCTTCGCTTTATTTTCGGGGCAATAAATTCTAACTTTAACCATGTACGGTGTAATATGACGTCTCACATGCTCTTCTTGTAACCCCTGTACTCACCCAATGGTGCATAGGGCACTGCACCGTATTGACGCAGTGTTATCTCGATGGTTACTTGCATGAAGGCAAGGTGATTACTCCCTCGCTTTAGGGACCAATCCAGGGCAATATTAAATAAATATTCTTCTTCTAACCCTTGTCAGCACACAATGGTGCATAGGGCATTGCATCGTATTGACACAGTGTTATCTCGATCGTTACTTGCATGAAGGCAAGTTGCTTGCATGAAGGCAAGGTTACAAGCTTGCGCTTCAGGGACCGATCCTGTGTAATGTTAAATAAATATCATAGTGTAAAAATCATTAAAATTTATTTTCACCTCCCCCCTGGGAATCGAATCCGGTTTCTCTAACACGGTAGCTAAACACGCTAACCATTACTCCACGGAGGTGGACAGTTAAAATATGCGCGTGTAAATATAATCTCAATCTTACTATTGGGAAATAATTGTTTTTTTTTCTAGTTGTAAAACCGCATGTCGGAAATATATTATTAGAGGTGTCACACACTGCCCTGTCTCGTGCGCAGGCAGCGCGTGCGACAGTCGTGCGTGCGACAGTCGCGCGTCGCACGGAAACCCTCAGATGTGCACGAAGTGGAAACTCATTCGGCGTGACATTCGCGTATATGGCGCTAGGTCCGCCTGCATTAGCAATCCAGAAGCTTAAAAATGACTATACGTTGCATATTATTTTTTGACATTTCATCAAAGATGAAGAAGAATAAGGAAGGCTTTTCATCTCACCAAGAGATGTCTCTAGTGAAGTTCTAGTGATTCAAGAACAATGTTTCATAATTGGTTCATATATAATATATTGAACTTCCAAGAATTTGAGTAGTGTGGTTGTCAATAATGGGTAGAATTGGTGAATGTTACGCGTGCGTAAAGTGATCACTTAAAGAATATGGAAGTCTGGGCATTTACTGGGCTGTTGACCGTCATAGGCTGGTTTAATGGATCACTTTACACACGTGTAACATTCACCAATTCTACCCATTATTCACAACCACACTTCTCAAATTCTATATATATATATTTATATATAGACATCTATTGGTGAGATGAGAGGAAGCTCTTTTATTAGTATGTGACATCCAAAAAATAATAATAACTCCTATAATTGGAGTTAATCAAGATTTGTGAACAAGTATTTGGACACACTTAAAATATTGTAACTATACGTTTCTTTGTCCATTTTCCACAAAAAGCGGAAAATTCGTTCCGCGTTTTTCAAACAACTCGAAATCTTAGTTTAACTTAGTAAATATCACTATTCTTTATCTACCAACAGTGATATTTACTAAGTAAAACTTATGAAAAATGGATGCGGAACGCATCAAAACTCGTGTCACAGTAGATTTGAAGAAGTAATGGTATTTACTATGTAAAACTCAAACTAAAATGGATAGATTTTACCACAAAGATACTGGCGAAGGGGATTATCCCTCCTCTTCTCAACACTGATTTTAATAAAACATCTTTATTTAGTTAGAAGGAACAAAAACCCACTAAATGATCTATTAACCTTGTACATAATAAGCAAGGTAAATAATAAATGCAATTACCGTCTAAAAAAAATTATGTTTGTTCTAGTCCGCCTCCGTAGTGTAATGGTCAGCACACTCGGCTACCGTTATGGAGGTCCCGGGTTCGATTCCCAGGGGGGGTCTAATAAATATAAGTGATTTTTTCACTCTAATATTTATTTAATAATACCCTGGACTGGTACATGAAGCGGAGGGCTGATCACCTTTCCTTCATATGTAAACGATCAAGATAACACTGCGTTTATATGAAGCAGTGCCCTATGCACCATTGGGGTGCGAATAAGGGTTATATATATATATATATATATATATATATATATATATATATATATATATATATATATATATATATATATATATATATATATATATATATATATATATATATATATATATATTTTTTTTTTTTTTTTTTATTTTTTTTTTTTATTTTTTTTTTTTAAATAAATAAATAAATTACTTGTTATCTGGCCTTATCTTCTCGCACTATTCCCGCTTCGATATCTCTATGATGATTCTGTTTACATCTTCGCCCTTAGAAACATTTATATAATGAAGAAGAAACGCTTTGATTCTGTCATGAAATCCGTTTTACGGTATAGGAGTTGTTATCAGTGCTAACGAAGGCCTTTGTATTGAAAAGCAATTTCGCCCTTCCAATAAACCAACTTTTCGGAATAAACTTCAAACTTTGTAGTCTTTTCTTCTCTTTATATTCTTTTTAACTTTCCCTGATTTAATTTCTTCCATCAAATACTAAACTTTTGCCAACTAATATAAATTTTAAATTGTTGTCAATGTAAAATTACTCCCATTGTTTTTTGGATTCGCGCAAACTTTTCCGGAGCTTTGATGGAGCATTCTGTATTTAATGAAATTTTTCGCGTTTTGTAATAAACTGAGTCTATTAACTTGCTGAAAAATTGAATAATTTAGTCCTTCCATAGTACCTACGCAAACAGTTTTATTAAATCAAAAGTATGCGAATTGTCAGACTTACTTGATTTTCCGTTATGCTAATAGTTTGCATAATTATAACTGTCATATACTTGTACCATATATCCTAAGTAGGACAAATTTCTTTTTGCGTGTAGGAAAATAAAAATTGCAGCTTTTTAGTAATATGATACTAGTATAACGTGGCATACTTGTTCCGTACAAATCTTCTTCTTCTTCTACTACTTGATGTAAGCCTTGTGGCCTGTTTTTAGATTCCATTCTCGTTGTCTTCCCCACCTAACAACATCTCGGATCTCGCATATTTCTCTTATCCTGGTGTTCCTTGTAGACTCTTGCTAGATATGCTCCTTGTAGTCTTCATTTCTGACTTTCTTAGCGCGTTTTTTGTTACTGCGATGTCCGCTTTGCATTCTATTTTACCGTTCTTTCCTCACTCCTTCGTTCCACATGTCCAAACCGTCTCAACACACCTTTCTAAATTGGACGATCGCACACATTTTTTAAATATGTATATTCTAAAAAAAGTTAATATATATCCAATATACATTATATTAAAAAAAACAGGCGTGAGCAGACAAGTGACCTCTCTTGTGGTCTCCGTTGAAATGAATTCTTTGTTTGCGATTATTCCCTTAATGATTACATATCTGAAGTACAGGGATACTGCGTCTGATGAATAGTGTCAATACGGGTGTTCCAGAAATATGAGTATATTGAGCGAGTCCCGGTAATGAGCCTCAGACGCAACAAGGGCTACACAGACGCGATACATGCACGCTCACACTGCTCGCGGGCGTGTGGGTGTGTGTGTGCCAGGCACCGCTCGTGCAGGCCGCCACACGTGATGGGCGGTTAGCCGCCTACCTGCCGAGTATCGTCACCATCGATCCGCCCAACCCCGCCCTGCTACATGCACTGCAGCCCGAGTGGACTAATCCCGTTTTGAATTACACGTACACTACATTATACATTTTCAAAATGATAGGGCATTTTCGCTAACGAGGCATATTGATTTTAATGATGCAAAGTTTTGCTAATAATGATGCGTACGGCAAAATAAAAATATCTTTATAAATCGCTCACTCTTTTCAACAACGTCATATATCAAAAAACTTGATTTTTCAGGAGATCGTTTTTAACCTTTTCCACTCTGACCATTTTTTCTCATAACTGATCAGCTACTTTGATAAAAAAATGTGACGTTTTTCTACCATTAAAATAAATATTTTGGTTCCCTAATTTTGGGACACTCTGTCTGTCAATTCGTATGACCATGTTAATTAAGTTTAAAAATAGAATAAAATGTATTAAAAATAAATAACAAGTCACTTATTGAACTTTTTACTGTGCAACAGATCTTTTTCGGTAAAACCTGAATGTTTTTTCTCCATTTGAAAAATACTTCATACTTACATTAAAAAAAAAAAAAACAATACCTTTTCTTCAAAATACAAAATCCCCACTTTCTGCCTAGTAGCGGGTAAATATTAAGTTGAAAATATGCCGCTTTAGCTGGGATATAGTACATTTTCTGGGAATTTCGAAAACATGAACAACTGAAAATTGACGATTTTTGATATATGACGTTGTTGAAAGAAATGAGCGATATGTTTAGACTTTTTTTAATCGGAATCATGTACTCAGGGATAGATATTTTATACACAAGACACGGATATTATGGTTATTGGATATTCGAATACGGGAATTATAAAAATAAAATTCCATGTAACATTTGAACGTATCGCATTATGTCGAGTTACTTTGAGCGTTCTCCCCCCCAGAGTACTTCGTGCTCCTTAAAGTGCATACATTTTGCATTCAATGGCCATTATTTACGTGTGCTTGCTAACATTTCATTATTCAAGCTACAGATTTCCACTCTAGACTCTCACTGCTAGAAACTTGCTCCGACGCTGAATGCCCATTATGCAATTTATGCGGTTCACAGTGTACTCAAAGATGTTTTGTCAGTTCACACACACGACATTTTGATTGCTTACATTTGATTGCTATTCGCGGCATACATCGCTTTCTTACTCGACTATTTTCTTGATAATTAATCGACTATCGCTCACTCCTTTCAAGAACGTCATAAATCAAAAATCGTCAATTGTCAGCTGTGCGTGCATGTTTTCGGAATGCCCAGAAAATGTACTATATCCCGGTAAAAGAGGCATATTTTAAACTTAATATTTACCCGCTACAGGGCAGAAAGTGTTTTTTTTGCATTTTGAAGAAAAGCTATTGTTCAATTATTTTTTGAAATAAGTATATTAAATGTTTTTCAAATGGAGAAAGTCAGTACAAAACTTAAATCTACAGTAACGTATTTTGTTTTACAAATACAATATACACAGCGGAGCTACAACAGATCCTTAGGATCTAGAAAAAGAAGAAGAAGAAGAAGTTCTAAAAGTTGATTGAATCAGCTTATGCACGAAATATATATTTAGGATGTCGATCAATGTTATCTTTATTACTTTGTTTGATTTTTTATTTGCTTGCATTCCATTTTTTATCAGCTTCTTTCCGCCGTTTCGTTTTATCGTTCGACGAAGAAGGCACTTGTCTTATTATGTATGCGCACACGTGCAATCAACACCCTCCTATCGCGTGCCAGAACAGACGTGATAAAAGCGAATTCGCAGATGAAACCACCGCGTAGAAAACGCCAACGCGCTCTTCTGTGATTTTTTTCTTAATATTTGAACGCGTTTGCCCCTTTCCCGCGTGGGTGTTGCAATTCCAAGGTCCGGTTGGTACGTGACTTCAGCAAACTTTGCTATCATCCCTTGTTCTAGTGAATTACGTAAATGACCTCTCTTCCACGGGTGCGTTTTGAAGCTGCGAGAAACAGCTCTTTACAATTGTTTGAGAAGAATTATTGTTTTAAATAATTTTATATCGTATTTCTTTGGCAATAATGCTATCCAGCAAAATGATATTTTTAGCATTAACACCTTGCCCCCCTAAGGGTGAATTATTTTCCAATGTACTTTAAATATAAAAATAAAATAACTCAACTTCTTAAGGCGGGATAATCGATAGCCCGCAATTTAATTTTCTTTAAACCCGGGTAACATTTTATATTGTTATAAAATAACATTTCATTTTATACTGCATTGCTCTTGTTCTCTTATACGGCTGTGAAACATGGCACCTTACAAGGGCCCAGAGCAGCCGTGTACTAAGCTTTGAGAATAGGTGTTTGCGGAGAATCTTAGGCGTGCGGGGGTTTGACTTTGTGAGGAATGAAGAGATAAGGCGTAGGACGCAGCAAATCTTGGTCACAACTGTCGTCAAGAAAAGGCGATTCAGTTGGCTTGGCCATGTACTCCGCATGCCTCCTGCTTGCCTCTTTTACAAGGCATCAGGTTCGCGCCGCCCAGGACGACCACTGCTGACAATTCGTCGGCAGTTCTCGTCAGAACTTCGGGACGCGGATCTGACTTGGGAGGACGCAAGGGAGCTGGCAGCCGACAGAAAAGCCTGGAGACAGTTTGTGGACTCCATATGCTCCACCTAGGGAGCGGATATGGATATGGTTATATTAACATTTCATATAAATGATAAAAACACCGTTTTTGATTGAAAAAATAAGTTTTTCTTCGAAATAAATATGTGGTTTTGAAAAAGAGTTATTGAAAGGTAAGGAGTAAAAAAACGGTTGAAAAATGTTTTTGCAATACACATTCCAATAATTAAATGTATATTCTTTAAAAAAATCCAATATATGTATATGTATTCTAAAATTGTGTGGCTTCTCGCGCAGCCGTTCGCGTACTGAATTGGTATATTCGAGAGCACACGCTTAAAGTTTTGATGGCAAATTGTCAAATATTTTATGAGCTAAAAATATGCAATACGCGATTAGCTTTCAATAATCGAATCCAAAATCAGAATCGTATAACGACTTTTTTAAAGAAAGTCGTTATTATTTTATTTTCATATTCTATCACCCATGTCCAATTATAGTATATTTAGAATATTTCATCTTATATTTTTACTAAATCAAGTAGGAAGTTATACAGTATTTTGTTGTTAATTTATATTTTAAATCCATAATAAAACAACCTTAATACATTTTCATTTCCGTACTTTACTTGTACCAAATAAAATTGCTTATCTGTTGATTCTGACCGAACTACTACATTTCGCTCACTCCTTTCAACAATGTATATCAAAAATCGTCAAATTTCAGTCGTGCATGTTTTCGGAATGCCCAGAAAATGTACTATATCCCAGCAAAAGTGGCATATTTTAACTTAACATTCACCACAGAAAGTGTTTTTTTTTGCATTTTGAAGAAAAGGTACTGTTTAATATTTTTTTAAATTTACTTAATATTTTTCAAATGGAGAAAAAACATTCAGGTTTTACCTAAAAACATCTGTTGCACAGTAAAAAGTTCGATAAGTGGCTCGATATTTATTTTTAGTACATTTTATTATATTTTTAAACTTTAAAAACGATCTCCTGAAAATTAAGTTTTTTGATTATGACGTTGTTTAAGTAGTGAGCGATTTATTTCGATTTACCACATACTAGTAAAGTGCTTTCTATATTTTTATCGCCATAATTGCTCCACTATACAAAATGTAATTATAGTACCTGTATTTGGAAAAGTAGAATTGAAAATTCTATTGTCTCGCATAGCATAAACTATGGATCCGCTAACATTGTTCACTCGGTGTCTTTTACATCCATTTAATTTATTTTGACGAATATCACAGATAACATTGTGTTGTTGCCTCCATGCTCCAACTTTGTATAATGACGCACGCTTTATCTCACAGTTTTTGTCTAAAAATATTCGATTGTCAGTGGCCCTCATTACTTCGGCGTGACGTTTAATGGCTACCTGATGTTTTATTTCTACCTTTTTTATAATGCTGATGGAAACGGTGATAGCTTCAACAACATTTTCTATGATTACGTAAAATAACAGCTAGTGTGTGCTATTTACATATCGCTCATTTGGTGTAACAAACGCGTAATTACACTTTTTTTAAACCATTTAAATATGTCAAAAAGTGCGGAAAAACTATTAACATCCGGAGAAACATGGAGAGAATTGATTTCGTGGTGAAATGCTGCGAGATGGCGCGAAAAAATTGTAGAATTGAGTAAAATGGCGCCTTTTCTGTTGCTACAAAATCTGAATGGCATCATCATCTGTAATGTTTCTTAAAGTGGAATTACGTCATTGTTGCACCAAATGAGCGATATGCAATGAACATTAATGCAACATATGAAGTAAATTATATTGTATTATCTTTATATTTGAGTACCGTAGAACGGGGCTACTTGAACTTTGATGTGTTGCTTGAGCCTAGTACCAAAAAAATGAAATCTGTATTTGGTCTGCAATAATGAACGTATCGACATGATTCATTATTTGCCTGACAGGTGACACTTATTGTCACGATACTTCGATCGATGCCACGATCTAATTTTTTTTTTGTACTGGGCTCAATTAACACATCAAAGTTCAAGTAGCCCCGTTCTACGGTACACGTTATTCTCGATGTCAACAACAAAAAAAACTTTAATTTTTCCGGAATTTATTTCCTCGAAAATTATTTACATTGAAGATTGCCCACACCTCCTTTAACGATTACAAAATATAATATGCTTTATTGAACTCGATGCATTTTAAAATAAAGCGACTGGCGTAATACATTTCAACATTAACTTCATGATATTCTTTCCATTGCCTATAGCCCATATGAATCATCGTGTTGATAAATTCGGTAACTGGTTTTATTAATACGCGTGATAAAGAAATGTATAATTAATTAATATATAAAACACATATTTAACCGTTTTAACCCATCTTATCTCATCCTTAACAACTGGTTTGTTTAAAAATAGGCAGGTAATGTAATATTATGGAGTTACGGTTGTCTCTCGATTTATCAGGATTGATGAGCAACCGGGAAGTACTTTATCTGGGATATTTTTTGTTTCGCAAATCACTTAAAAAGTAGGAACCAATATATGAAATATAATTAAATAATTATAATTTTCTACATTATAATAAATCGTTTTATCTTTTTCATTATAACAAAATATTTGGATTTTTAAGAGCCAAAATCACTCGTGAACGAGTGGATGCTTGTAAAAATTAAATTAAAAAAACGAAAATATACTGTATCATTAACGTAAAAAATACGTTAAAATAATTCGCTGTGAATTTAGATAATATCTGATCTTCAAACAGAAAATAAAATTAAAAAATTCGGTATTGGTTTTCGCATTTCATTATTCTTTTTAAAAAACTTTGTTATTTTGAGATTGATCATGTTTACGTAAATTATCCCTGGTTCATTTATATCCAGCGATTTTATTCCAGTAATTCTTGCGATTACGTGAACAGAATATATCGTGGGTGTACTGGCAAAAAATGTTAACTCGAAAATATGCAATTTTGACTTATTATGCAGTATAATAAAGTTTTCAATGTTCTATAAGCTGGCAAAATGCACTAAGTGGTTAAGAATGTCACATTTATGTGGTTTTAGAAGTAAATTCAACTTATAACTTATTAAGTTTAATAACGGGTATTTTATTCAGGCTAAAAACTTCAAATAACAGGGATTATTCAAACAGGAGTTAACGTTTTTTACCAGTACACCCACGATATAAATGTTCTTGCACGCGTACTACTTAGAAATATATTATTGTGTATAATTAACGCTCGATGTGTTGAGTGAAGCGTTTACGCATTGATCACCTTGATGTCGAGGATTTTTAAAATTTTTATCAAACGGGTCGATTAGTAATTACATTACTGACGGCGAGGGAACCTCTCATTTTGCTTTGATAAGTAAACATATTTTTACGTAGCGTGCTAGATTCGCGTTACGGCTGCGTCTGCCGTACGTGCCAGTTGTACGTAATGCCCTCAGCCTTCGCGGAGATTAATAATTGATTATTTCGCGGCACGTCGTCCTTTGTCTCTAGGACTAAAAATGGTAGACTCAACAGGCTGTCAAGTTTCCACGCGGTAAATAAAAGTGCATTTGCCCGACTTGGGAGCATTAAAGATTGACGGTAAGTCTGGGAGTGGAGAAAAATATGTGTGAACTCGACGCTGACGTCGCCATTGCCCGCGCGTGTCCTAGCGTCTAGCGCAAAATCTAGATTCTGGGTCATTCCAACGTAACTGTCGTTATAATGTACACATTTTGGATTATTTTCATGGTCCAAGTACAACACCTTTATAGATATTTTAATTTACTAAAATGATGAGAAATTCATGAGAAAGATATTGTTTTTTTTTTATTGGTAATTTTTACAATTGATTAATTTACTGAACTGTAACTGTCGTTATATTTTACACATTTTGAATTATTTTCATGGTCCATGTACACATTTATACATATTTTAATTAACTGAAATGATGAGAATTTAATGAGAAAGATATTCATTTTTTTGGTAATTTTTATAATTGATTAATATACTGAACTGTAACTGTCGTTAAACTAGTAGACATTTTGGATTGTTTTCATGGTCCATATTTTAATTTACTGAAATGAAGAAATTTATCAGAAAGATATTTTATTTTTATGGTAATTTTTATAATTGATTAATTTACTGAATTGTAACTTTCGTTATAATGTACACATTTTGGATTATCTTCTTGGTCCATGTACACCTTTATACATATTTTAATTTACTGAAATGATGAAAAATTAATGAGAAAGATATGTTATTTTTATGGTAATTTTTATAATAGATTAGTTTACTGAACTCTAACTGTCGTTATAATAGAAGACATTTTGGATTATTTTCATGGTCCAAGTACACCTTTATACATATTTTAATTTACTGAAAAGATGACAAATTCATGAGAATTTTTTTTTGGAAATTTTTATAATTTATTAATGTACTGACAAACATGTTTAGTTTGTTTAGTTGGGTTGTCAATTATGGGTAATTGATGAATGTTACAAGTGTGTTAAGTGATCAATTAAACCAGCTTATGGTGGTTGTAAGCCTTGTAAATGCCCAGACTTCCATATTCTTCTTCATCTATGTTGACATGTCATTTTTTTATTATAAATAACTCATAATTGGAGATAATCCAGATTTGTGAACAAGTATTTGGACAAACTCAAAATGTTGTGAATAATGAATATGCCCGTTATGAAAAATGCTTGAATATACACAAATGTACATTATGTTATTATATAATATTATGTACGTTTTTCACTCCATTTCTATAAAGAATTTTAAGCACGACTTGGTGTACCTGTGAATATTGTAAATAAGATTAACCATTTGTAATGCTATGAATAGAAAAACTATTTGAATGAAAAACTAATCTTTTGCTTAAATTTGTATTATTTGAAGTATGCATAAGCACTTTAGCTCATTTTATTCATGTGGGCTGTCGAGTTGAATACTTAGTTGAAAAAATGTGAATTTAATATGAGTAACGGAAATATTACAGGAGATGCCATTCAGACGTTGTGGCAACAAAAATGGCGCCATTTTACTCAATGGATAAATTTCACGATGTGTGATTATTGGCTAATAAATTAATATGAAAAATCACAAGACTATCGATAATATTCTTATTGAAATCTGTAGAGAAGTTTTGGAGATATTATGTTTAAACTTTAGATATTTGAATAAAACGAAAAACGTGCGTTCGCATACGTCATCAAATTTCGTTTTATGACGTCATATGGTTTATTGTCTATGTTTTATAGAGCTGTAATAGTAGTAGTGTGGATTGTTTGTTTACCACTTCACTACCATTTGTGTTATACAAATATGAGAGGGGGGGTTGAACCATAGACATCAACAAATAGAGCCGCCAATAATTTAGCAATGTAACCAATATAAAATAAGTCCATCGTTTCTGTGACGTCATTTACTACCAACTTACGAAAACAACGTATTTACGAAGGCGAATTATCCAAAAGAAAATTACGAATGAAAATTTCGATTATATCGGCTGTTATAAACACAAAACGAGTCTTACACAATCCTTTAAAGGTTGAGTATGTTAAATTATATCTGAAAATGATCCATTCTACAATGACACTCGCGCTATCACGTAGCATTTCACCACTAAATCAATTCCGTCGATGTTCCTCCCGATATAAATAGTCTTTCTGCACATTTTGTCATGTTGGAATGTTTAAAAAATAATTGTAATTACGTCATTGTTGCACCAAATAAGTGATATACGAAATAAAGATGCTATACTGTTTTACAGTGCCTACATATTCCGATTACTAAACTCAGTTTTAGTGCACTAAAATCAGTTTTAAGATGTTAAACTGTTTTACAGTGGCTACATATTCCGATTACTAAACTCAGTTTCAGTGCACTAAAATCAGTTTAAGCAAATAAAAATCTATCAGCGGAAGCTAAACTGGCAGTACACAATAGAGTTCTGGTTCCAACCCTTATGTATGGAAGCGAAGCATGGAGTTGGCAAAAGAAGGATGAAAGCAGACTGAATGCAGTCGAAATGCGATCCCTCAGACGAATGTGTGGCAAAACGATGTTTGATAAATGTTCGAATGATGAAATAAGGAAAGAATGTAAGGCTGAGACAAGCATTATCGATAAAATTAAGAAAGGTGTGTTGAGATGGTTTGGACATGTGGAGCGTATGAGTGAAGAAAGAACGGTTAAACAAATTTATGGGGCGAATGTAGTTGGAAAAAGAAGCAGAGGACGACCGAGGAAAACTTGGCACAATCGGGTATGTCAAATACTTGAAAGCGGCCGGGTCAGGAGTCGTAATAATCGTCGGGTATGTATGAGGAGATGCATGAATGTAGAAGAGGCAAAGAATGTTTGCAAAGACAGAGTGGTGTGGCGTTCGATTCTCTCTGCCTACCCCTGCGGGGAAGCGGCTTGATGGTTAGTTAGTTAGTTATTCCGATTATAATACACTGCAATTATTATTTGTGTTTATCTCGTTGTGTAGCGTGGCTCCGTTATCAGAAGAGACCTTATCTTTATAACAATAAAAATGCATCGCGAATCGCAATAAAACTTTACGGCTTATAATTATTATGGCAAGACTGTTCAATCGAGTTCAGAATAAAATTCTGCTTATTGTGTTATGTTATTTACTTTTTAAAAAATATCTCTGAACGTTACGAGTACGTTTAGAAATGAGATACGAACCCGCCTCATAAGTTTCTCGCGTACGTAATAAAATTTGTATTGTTTTATCATTCCTGTTAGGGAATTTAATATTTAAAATACAATTGATTTCACGTAGACGAATAACATGTAAGTATATATGTATATTTATATATACTATGTTTATAGAAGAAAAATTAGGATATACCATATCGCTCACTCCTTTCAAGAACGTCACAAATCAAAAAACTTGATTTTTCAGGAGAGCGTTTTTAAAGATTAAAAATATAAAAGAATGAATTAAAAATAAATATCAAGCCACTAATTGAACTTTTTACTGTGCAACAGATCTTTTTAGGTAAAACCTGAAGGTTTATTCTCCATTTGGAAAATATTTAGTTTACTTAAAAACATAATTAAAACATACCTTTTCTTTGAAATTCAAAAACAACACTTTCTGCCCTGTAGCGTTTAATATTAAGTTAAAAATATACCGCTTTTGCTGGGATATAGTACATTTTTTGGGCATTCCGAAAACATGCACAACTGAAAATTGACGATTTTTGATTTATGACGTTCTTGAAAGGAGTGAGCGATATACCACATTCTCTCTTGTAAATCGCCCTAAGGACTTTATTTTTTTAATGGAGCCATAAACATCAACCAAATATTATTATTAGTAAACAAATTAAATTAAACGTAAACCTTATCGAAATCAATAAATAAATTTCCAACAGTAACAACGATTTTTTTTATTATTTTAATTTAATTTATTTTCAAGTAATTTCGAATATTTAGGTAATTTATCGTTTTTTTCGCCTCCGCCTTCCTAGTTTAATGTAGTCAGCAGGCTTACCGTTCTTTAGGTCCCAGGTTCGATTCCCAGGGCTGTGGGTCAAATAAATGAAAGTGATTTTTTTCACTCTAATATTTATTCAATGTAACCCTGGACTGGTACCTGAAGCGGAGGAATGAATCACCTTTCCTTCATGTTTTAAGGATCAAGATAACACTGCGTTTTATAACGCAGTGCCCTATGCACCACCGGGTGCGGATAAGGGTTAAAAACTTTTTTAACTGTTCAAAAACATTTTTCAAAAAAAAGGATGTGTGAATACTTATATAAGTATATTGTTTGTGAGTTTAACATATGTTAGGTTGTATGTTTCATTCGTTCATTCTTGATAATTTATTTTAAATGGTTTAATCAAATGGCTCCGTGGGTTACCCCTTACGAATAACAGAAAATTATGGGGATACATGTCTAAATGCAGTATGCTGTTATGTTAATATTATTTACTTGCCTACCGATAGCAAACAATGTAAGTGACATACAAAAGAACAAAAATACATAGGGGCATACCTTGTTTTTATTCTAGTCATTTTTTTTCATCCGCTCGGCCGAAACTTTTCAATCAACCTTGCAAAGTGGAACTAATTACACAGCCAGTAAATTAAATTACCGGGGTAAAATAACGTTCATATTATATTACCGCCGTTCTCAGCGCACCATTGTTGTCGAGTTCAGCTCTGTTGATGACATCAGCGTAGCATACCTGCTATTTTATTCGGACATAAAAACGGACACTTCCCAACAAAATGGTCGGGAGAAGAGACTGTGAAATACGTGATGTAACATTAATTTGACAAATATATGACATTTTGGACCCCAAACACTGCTCACAGTATTGGTCAGAACTGCAATCGAATTTTAAACTGTAGATCTTTTTGCATTTTTACTTTTTTAATATTTTTTTACTCTCCATAAAAATATTCTACTTAATACATATCGCTTACTCCTTTCAAGAACGTCATAAATAAAAAAAAACTTGATTTTTCAGGAGAACGTTTGTAAAGTTTAAAAATATAATACAATGTATTAAAAATAAATATCAAGCCACTTATTGCACTTTTTACTGTGCAACAGATTTTTTAGGTAAAACCTGAAGGTTTTTTCTCCATTTGAAAAATATTAAGTATATTTAAAAAATAATTAAACTACCTTTTATTCAAAGTGCAAAAACAACACTTTCTGTAGTTAATAGCGGGTAAATATTAAGTTAAAAACATGCCTCTTTTGCTGGGATATAGTACATTTTCTGGGCATTCCGAAAACATGCACAACTGAAAATTGACGATTTTTGATTAATGACGTTCTTGAAAGGAGTGAGCGATATACACAATGCAATGGAACTGTTTTTTCCCTTCCTATAAGATTTAATCGAGTGAATATTTTCCTTTCTGTATTTTAAATGAATGTAATCCGTAGTGTAATGGTCAGCACGCTCGGCTACCGTTCTGGAGGTCCCGGGTTCGATTCCCAAGGGGGGTAAAATAAATATAATTGATTTTTTCACTGTCATATTTATTCAATATTACCCTGGACTGGTACCTGAAGCGGAGGGCTGATCACCTTTCCTTCATGTGTAAACGATCAAGATAACATTGCGTTTATATGACGCAGTGCCCTATGCACCATTGGGGTGCGGATAAGGGTTTTATTATTATTATTATTATTAAATGAATTAGTGCGACCAATTTAGGGTCATCATGTTTTACTTGTCAATGAACAACGAAACCTTCAATAATATATATTTTTATTTTTTTTATAATATATTACCTTAAATAGAAATGAAACTGCATTTAATTATTTTCTTTTTTAAAAAAACTCTCTTACTGCATGTAAATAATAGAAAATTTGCGTCATTTTAATAATTTCATGTTGTATGTTATTTAAGAATTGCAGTATATTGTTTTATTATTACTAAGCCCCACTCGTATAGAGTGATTTTAGCCCTAATAAACAAAATCATAACAATAAATAAAGTATTTATTGATTTAACGTTTAATTTGTAGAACTCCATTTTAATTAATGTATTAATTTTAAATCAAGCACAGTTTTTTTGAGTCTACTAAGTTGTATTTTATGAACAAAAACACATAAAAAATCAATACTGTGACAATTGTTTCGCTTTGTTAGGGCATTATCAAACGAATAACAATTGTCACAATATTAATTTTTTATCTGTTTTTGTTAATAAAATAGAACTTAGTACACTCAAAAAATCTGTGTTTGATTTAAAATTAATACATAAAATAATAATAATAAATAATAAAACCCTTATACGCACCCAAATGGTGCATAAGGCACTGCGTCATATAACGCAGTGTTATCTTGATCGTTTTTACACATGAAGGAAAGGTGATCAGCCCTCCGCTTCAGGTACCAATCCAGGGTAATATTGAATAAATATTACAGTGGAAAATCACTTATATTTATTTGAACTCCCCTGGGAATCGAACCCGGGACCTACAGAACGGTAGCCGAGCGTGCTGACCATTACACTACGGAGGCAGACAAAATATTACAGGAGATAGAAGCTAAAAAAACAACAAATATTAGCTAGTATATTAGATGCCATAACATAAATAAATACGTTTAATGAAATGATCTTTTTATTCTCTTTCCAAAAATTATGCCTTTATTATTTTTACAGGCGTCTTTTGGTCTAAAGGGTTTACCTTTTTTTTTAATTTTACGGACATGGAATTTTTACAAATACGGGCATTTAAAATTTTATTTTTAGAATTTTATTTTCTCCAAAGCCTCGCTGCCTTTTGGAGGGTTAGGCCAAGTATCAACCGTTACGTAAAAAAAGTTTGATATGGAGTTTTATATTTAATTGGATAAAATTCCAAATGAATTTTAGGGTGAATTCCCAATTCAGAAAATATCCTTCCCCAAAGGGTGGTTTGCATGGATCCGGTTACTTAAAGGTCGAGTGGAATCACATTATATTACTTGACCTGTGTAAATTTAGAGAGAAACGAGAAACGATTTGAAAATGTCAGAGACTACTCAAACAAAAAGTTTATTACGTTAAATATATTTTTCATTATGTTGTATTTCAATTTGATACGTACCTTTTTTACAGTACAGGCAAATAGATATTTTTTCCAAAAAAAATTACATGGTAATATTTATTCAGGTTTCATTATTTGTTTATTTTCTCATGAGAAGGAAAGAGGAAATCGCTTAAAAAAAAATAAAAATTACCAACTATGAATCGAAAGTTAAAAATAAACTACATTTTTTTAAAAATAACACCATTGATATACTCGTTTTACGTAGCAATAAAAAATCAAATTAACTACGTTTATTGTGATAACTTAATCAATGAATCGGTTTTTCACTATATCCAATTTCCTAATATGGAAGTTTTGAATTTTTTTTTAAATGGTGCATTTGTATATGTAGCACTTTTGAATGGAGCAAAAATACTTGTATCAAGCTATAGAAAGGTCAAGAGTTTAAATACTTGGAAATGTATATTAGTTTTTTTTCTTGTCCCTTTTGTCCTTATTGTCAGTAAGTAACAAAAAAGTATAACAAAGAACTCCACCGGTCTACGTAAATAAATTCCTTTCATATGTTCAAATAAAAGTGTAAAATGGAAAATTATAAATAATAAAACAAATGATAAAATGCATTTTTTGCATCTTTTATTGTAGTTTCGTGGATGGCGAATAAAATATGTGTAAATAATATCGGTGTATGAAACTACGTGTGCCTTACATTAATGTATTGTACGTATTATTATATATATGCGAGCAATATGACCCGGATAACATTTACCTATCGTATTATTCTTGCGGCGTTTTCCACATATTTTTTTTATTAAATTTATTATGTAAATAAAAATATTGTCACATCATTAAATATCACACTTGCTCTAGAGAGCAGAGCTATTTACCTTTGACCTATGATAACCCACGCAATAAATGATTAAAAGCTATTATAATTAGCGAAGCTAAGATATTTTATATTTTATGTATAAAAATCAAAGACGGATTTTTATGGCATATTTTATTTAAATAAAATTAAATTAAAATTCATGTCAACTGTTTCGCATTGTTAGGGGCATAATCAAACTATATTATCAACTAATATACTATGATTTTAATATTTAACATATAAATTCTGGAGTTCTACAATTTAAATGCCAATTCAATAAACTTAGATATTTTGATTATTTTTATATGCAACTCGTGTGGATTTATTTATTTTATAAAGTGTAATCACGGCTATAGAATTCCGCGAGTGAAATGGAACATAAATAAATCACGATAAGATAAATTTAATCTATCGTTTATCTGCAACCGCTCGTGTAAGTGCACTGTGTCTCGTTTATTCCTCGATGAAGAAAAATCTCAATAACTGTTGTAATATGATTACCGGTTACTCGGTATAATTACCGGTTTCTCAGTATAATTAAATTATGTATTTTATAGTATGTCATAATTATTAAACCTCTTCTTCTTCGCCACGTGTCTAGTACTTGCAAATCACGTTAAGTTTTTCAAAAAATAAGTTTTTTTCAGCCATGGCGACAATCGTTAATCTTCTACCGATTTGAGCGTTTTTAAGAGATTTTTGAAAGTCTACTGTCTATCGGCATATCAAGTTTTGCAAGTGTATTGATTTTTCTATTCCATTTTATTCCTTTTTTAACGAGATTATGTTAAACGTAGACGTTAATATTTTAAATCTTCTACCGATTGCCGTCATTCAAAAAAAAAACTAAATTTTTAACATAACACGGTTTGCACGCTGACTACTCACTTGTAAGAAAGTGTCCCTATTTCGTGTAGTCCGAAACAGCCCTCAACACTCCGTACTCCTGTTTACTCGTGTATATATATTATGAAGCCAGGAGATCCGCCTTCTTCCGGCACCTCTTCAACCCCTTGATCTTACCCTTGATTATCTGTTGCAGTACCTTGTACTTTTTTCCTCTGAGCACATCGCTCACTCCTTTCAAGAACGTCATAAATCAAAAAAACTGGATTTTTCAGGAGAACGTTTTTAAAGTTTAAAAATATAACACAATGTATTAAATAAACATCAAGCCACTTATTTAACGTTTTACTGTGCAACAGATCTTTTTAGGTAAAACCTGAAGGTTTTTTTCTCCATTTAAAAATATTTAGTATATTTAAAAAATTAATTAAACAATACCCTTTCTTCGAAATGCAAAAACAACACTTTCTGCCATGTAGCGGGTAAATATTAAATTAAAAATATGCCGCTTTTGCTCTGATATAGTACATTTTCTGGGCATTCCGAAAACACGCACAACTGAAAATTGACGATTTTTGATTTATGACGTTCTTGAAAGGAGTGAGCGACATGTCCCGAAAAGGACACGGTTTAAATATTCGATATTTGTTATGTATTTGCTTTGGCTCTTTGAAGAACTCTTAAATAACCTAAAACTTAAACTCTTAAACCTCTGTCACACTAAAATGACCAATGGTTAATCGTTCCCTGAATCAAATTAATCCAGCGTTATCTTGACTGAATTACCTGCCAGGTTACCCGCTTTGCCTTTATTAATTAAGTGCGTTTAGTTTTAATATTCGATATTAGTTCCCTATTCGCTCTGCCTCTTTGGAGAACTCTTAAATAACCTAAAAGTTGAACTCTTAAATAAACTAAAACTTAAACTCTTAAACCTCTGTTACACTAAACTGCCCAATGGTTTATCGATCCCTGAATCAAATTAATCCAGCGTTATCTTGACTGAATTACCTGCTAGGTTACCCGCTTTCCCTTTATTAATGAAGTGCGTTTAGTTTTAATATTCGATATTAGTTCCCTATTCGCTCTGCCTTTTTGGAGAACTCTTAAATAACCTAAAACTTGAACTCTTAAATAACCTAAAACTTAAACTCTTAAACCTCTGTTACACTAAAATGCCCTGTGGTGCATCGTCCCCTGAATCAGATTAATCCAGCGTTATCTTGACTGAATTACCTGCTAGGTTAGTCGGCTTACATTTAGCACTTGTTATTAATGAGTGTGTTTAGTTTCTGCACTTGTAATAGTTAACTTAATCACGCTTGTATAGGTATTCTTTTAATCCTTATGTAGATAGGTACTTCGTCGGATTGACACGGTTTAAACTCGATCGCTAATTGTATGAAGGCAAGGTGATCAGCCTTGCGCTTAACATAAATAGTCACAGCAGTAGAATATATTTGATAGAGTACAAATGACAAAAAATTAGTTCAAAGGAGTGACGAAAGTTACTAGTATAATGGTAAGGACGTAAGGAAATACTAGAAGGAAGAAAAATATACTATCAGCGATGGATAATATACTGTCACCTACTTTAGTTTTACTATTCACATGCAGGTGAAAACATGTGTGGTTTTTAATACTAAGCCTGTGTAATGAAATAAAACTCATAAAGTGATATTATACGTTAGTTTTTAATTTAAAAAAAATAATAAAAGAGTCAAATAACGTAATATCGTCTCTTCATCTTGGGAACATGCCATCATAAACACACTGCTGTGAGTCTAAAACTATATAATTTTGTATATCTCAACATAGATGAAGAATAATATTGTAATCTGGGCATTTACGGGGCTTAGGACCGTCATAGGCTGGTTTAATCACTTTACACACGTGTAACATTCACCAATTCTAACATGATTGACAGCCACACTACTCAAATTCTTGAAAGTTCTATATATATGAACCAATTTTTAACATTTTTCTTTTTTCTTTTTAACATCTATTGGTGAGATGAAAAGAAGCTTTTTATTGAGCAGAAACTCTTTAATTTGCTTTTGAGGTCCGAATCCTGGATTATAATCACATACATGAGAAACGCTGTACAAACATCATTTTCATTTTATTATTTAAGCTTTTATTTTGACCAGATAATTTATTAACAACATTTTGAGTGTGTCCAATTACTTTTTCACAAATCTGGATTATCTCCAAATATATAAGTTATTTATCATTTTATTTTTTGTCATGTCAAGTATTTGGACACACTCAAAATGTTGTTAATATAACCATCGACTTGACTACGCATCACCAACCTACCTGGAGCGCAGTTCTCAGTTTAGAAGCGTGTTTGTTACATAAATAGAAAGCGTTCGTTGGCTTCTCTATCGTTACAGGTTACTGTTTCTGTTTGTAAGGTTACATCTAGAGGTCATGATCCAATAAAAATAGCTCCTCGTGTATTGTTGTTGCAGCACCTTTCTCGGAACTGCCGAAAATTTGCGCTTAATTTGTTTTCCATATATAACCTTGGTCAAAAATAGCCTCTGTGGACCAAAAATATAATTTCTTGAATGTTTTTCGCAGATACTTTGTAACACATTTTACAAAATTTATAAAATTAAAAAACTTTGTTTTAACCACTTTTTTATTATTAGTCGACTTTTTAACCTACCGGTTTCGACAAGAACCTTGTCATCATCAGGGTTTATTAAATTCTAAAAGATTAAAAACATTAAAATACTCAATTACATTCCCTTACCAAAAACTTCCACACACTCCGTAAAAAATCCTAAATGTTATTTTTTTTTAAATGGAAAATACGGTGTTTGAAAATAAAAATACACGTATTAAAAAAAATAGGTAAAATAATGAAAATTATGAAATGGAGATTTAAAAACTGCGTACTTTAATCGTAAATATTGGAATTATATTTTCAAAAATTAAGTATGTTGTAAGTAAATAATACACGTATTAAAAAAAATAGGTAAAATAATGAAAATTATGAAATGGAGATTTAAAAACTGCGTACTTTAATCGTATATATTGGAATTATATTTTCAAAAATTAAGTATGTTGTAGGTACCTACTCGGCTGTCCAAACTCAAAACACAGTAAGGGTCATTTTTTGTAGTACGTTTTTTTTTGCATTTATGGACTAAGTAGGTTCTACTTCAAGTCCAAAAATGCAAAAAAACGTACTACAAAAAATTATCCCTTACTGTGTTTTAAGTTTGGACAGCCGTACTGTGTCAGTATTTTTTTTAAATATGTAAAGATGTATGACGTATATTACACATGTGTATGTATTATTTATTTGTTTGCTTGTCTATGAAAACAATTTGGATCAGGTACAAATCGCTCACTCCTTTCAAGAACGTCATAAATCAAAAATCGTCAATTTTCAGTTGTGCATATTTTCGGAATGCCCAGAAAATGTACTATATCCCAGCGAAAGTGGCATATTTTTAACTTAATATTTACCCGCTACAGGGCAAAAAGTATTGTTTTTGCATTTTGAAGAAAAGGTATTGTTTAATTATTCTTTCAAATATACTTAATATTTTTCAAATGGAGAAAAAACCTTCAGGTTTTACCTAAAAAGATCTGTTGCACAGTAAAAAGTTCAATTAGTGGCTTGATATTTATTTTTAATAGATTGTATTATATTTTTAAACATTAAAAACGTTCTCCTGAAAAATTAAGATTTTTGATTTATGACGTTCTTGAAAGGAGTGAGCGAAATATCGCACTTAATTTTTTATTGGAGAAATACAATAACATGTTTTATATTTCCATATTTTCATTTTCCTTGGGGCTATCTATCTCTATTAATGTCGTATATTTGTCAAATATTACTTTCAATATTTCATGTGGCCGAAAAGCTCAAATGCTGCTCATATATTTTCCCATAGCATCTCGCACCAAAAAAGCCAAAAAAAAAAGTAACACAACATTTTTTGTATGTCCAAATACTTGACAAATCTGGGTCTCTTTACTTGGGGTTTTTTTCTTTCTTCGTTTTAAATTATTTTGCATTTCACATAATATAAATTATTATAACCCTTATCCGCACCTAATGGTGCATAGGGCACCGCATCAAATTGACGCAGTGTTATCTTGATCATTACTTACATGAAGGCAAGGTGATCACTCTTGCGCTTCAGGAACCAGTCCAGGGTAATATTAAATAAATATTAGTGTTAAATCACTAATATTTATTTCACCCCCCCCTGGGAATCGAACCCGGGACCTCCAGGAAGGTAGCTAAACACGCTGACCATTACACCACGGAGGCGGACAAAATAATATAAATACAAGTACAAAAATATATCCCACAAAGGTATGGCCTGTGTGTGTGTATACATAATATTTTAGGTCATAGTAAAAGGCACTTGCAAGACTACAATAGATATTATAAGAAGTAAAATTATATTTCATATTATTTTTTGACATCTCATCAAAGATGAAGAAGAATATGGAAGTCTGGGCATTTACGGGGCTGACGACCATCATAGGCTGGTTTAAGTGATCACTTTACACACGTGTTACATTCACCAATTCTACCCATTATTGATAACCACACCACTCAAATTCTTGGAAGTTCTGTATATATGAACCAATTCCGAAACGTTGTTCTTGAATCATTAGAACTTCACTAGAGACATCTATTGGTGAGACGAAAAGAACATTTTTTTGTTGACATCTCATCAAATATGAAGAAGACTTTCTTCTTCATATTTGATGAGATGTCAAAAAATAATAGGCATTCTCGCTGGTTGCCGCCGGCCGCCTGGTTTTACTGTGTTACGCACACGTGACATAACTTGCCCGCTGTGCCAGACAAGAAGGCGCGGGGCAGCTCTTTGTGGCCGACTACGTCTGCCGAGCGGAACCGTCATACATGCAAAGCAGGCAACTATTGTTACTTTATTGTTTTCACGTGTCGGGTTTCAACGTCGAAATGTTTTTATATAACGCGAACAAAGAGAAGGAAAAAAAACACCGTTAAAAAATGTACGCGTTAAATCGGCGATGTTTTCGTAAGCGATAGGTTTATTTTACATTTTTTGACATAGATGAAGAAGAATATGGATTTTTTTTGACATCTCAACAAAGATGAAGAAGGATATGGAAGTCTGGGCATTGACGGGGCTTACGACCGTCATCAGCTAGCTTAAGCGATCACTTTACACACGTGTAACATTCGTCAATTCTACCCATGATTGACAACCACACTTCTAAAATTCTTGAAAGTTCTTTACATGTATATTGTTCAAGAATAGTTCACATAGTGCTTAAATCGCTGGAATTTCACTAAAGACATCTACGGTGAGATGAAAGAAGTTTTTTTTTACTGAGCAGAAACTCATTCATTTGTATGTGAGGTCCGAATTCTGTATAATAATCACATACATGAGAAACGCCAAAAATACCCTTTTCATTTTATTATTTTAGCTTATAATTTGACCAGTCAATTTATTTGCGACATTTAAAGTGTGTCCAAATACTTTTTCACAAAGAATATAGATTTCTTCTTCATCTACGTTAATAATAATAATAATAATTTTCTTGGGTGATTTATATAGCGCCATTTTCGTAAAAAACTACCTCAAGGGCGCTTGTACAGGTATGGATTATGATATGAAAATCATAATGAGAAAAAATTAAAAATATATATTAATAAAAAACGTCGTCAATCGTCTGAGTCTGAAGGCAGGAAAGTGGAGCCGCCGTATTGTTGCGCTTTCATCTCGGTCTTCTTGGGCTAGAGCATGGCCAAGATGTTGGACAGGACGTTGAGATGTTGATGGAATAATATGAAAAATCGTTCCTAATTGGAGATAATCCAGATTTGTGAAGTATTTGGAATCACCTAAAATGTTGTAAAACTACCTCATGTTTCTACATATCGCTCACTCCTTTCAAGAACGTCATAAATCAAAAAACTTGATTTTTCAGGAGAACGTTTTTAAAGTTTAAAAATATAACACAATGTATTAAAAATAAATATCAAGCCACTTATTGAACTTTTTACTGTGCAACATTAGGTAAAACCTGAAGGTTTTTTCTGCATTTGAAAAATATTTAGTATGTTTAAAAAAAATAATTAAACAATACCTTTTCTTTCAAATGCAAAAACAACATTTTCTGCCCTGTAGCGGGTAAATATTAAGTTAAAAATATGCCTCTTTTGCTGGGATATAGTATATTTTCTGGGCATTCCGGAAACATGTACAACTGAAAATTGACGTTTTTTGATTTATGACGTTCTTGAAAGGAGTGAGCGATATGTGTAAATGAACACTCATTTTCAATCTGCCCTTTACGATTATCAGCAAATGCATTTATTTGCTGATAATGTGGAATCTCGGACTGACAGAATTACATGAAATAATAGTAACTTTAAACATTAAGAGTAAATCCACTCACGAGTAGGCATAGGCTATGAAACTTATTAAGTTGAAGCCTGAGTAGGGACATGATAAGCGGTGTTGCATAAGCCGTAGCTAGATTTCAGAGTCACTTGGACGTTAGGTAATTAAAAAAAAAAAAAAAAACTCGGCCATTATGGAATATACCGGTATTGACGAATAAAACGTATCTTTATAGTATTTACTTTGTTATGAATACTCTCGTGACATGTATCTTTATTCAGGTGTAGCCTGTTTTGACTACACTCAATTATTAAGATTTATTATGTTGTACGACCGACATGACAGTTGGGTGGGCACATCACCCATTCCATTTCATATTTTTGCATTTTCACCATGTTGGTATTGGACTTAATAAATAATAAATAAATAAATAAAATGAATCTGTTACAATACATTTACGTAAGAAGTGCAATTTTATCCGATGGACGTTTACTTCAAATGCATTCGTTACCTAAGGCAACATATGGATGCACCTTGCATCATTTCTGTATAGCCAGCCGGTCGCTGACGAATGCACATCACGCCACTACTTATTACCTCGTGACGTCGCGGTTACTCATTCTGATTTACTGATAAGACGAACCTAAGTATAGATTAAGTATATAGTCTGAAGTGCTTTGCAATACGGTAAATATGTATATAGTTGAAATGTTTTTCAATACATAACCTACCTAAATGACAAATATTCAGATTAAAATACGATAATCTTTATTAGTCTGCATATAAATAGTTTTTTTCCATACTTAGAGAACGCTTACCATTATGCATATTTCTCTTAGTTTCTTTGATCACTATTATTTCTTTATCGTAGCAATGTTTTATTTTGAGTTTTTTTTATTATCTTCATTTAATTCGCATATTTAATGTTAAAATCAAACACTAATTTGTAAGAGTCCACTAAATTGTATTTTAATGTTAAATACACATAAAATTTGAATTTGTGACAATTGTTTTGCCTTGTTATGGGATTTTTCAAACAAATGACATTAGTCAATTGTCAGAATTATGTTTTTAACAATAAAATAAAACGTAGTAGACTCTTAAAAATCAGTATTTAATTTTATATACAAATTAAAATGGAATTCTACAAATTAAACCCAAAATCTATAAATAATATCTTCATGTATATATTGATTTGACGTTTAATTTTTAAAACTCCATTTTAATTTATGTACCTATTCATTTTTAAATCAAACACCGATTTATTGAGTCAAATAATTTGTATTTTATTGATTTTTTTTTTTGATATTGTGTTAACTGTTTCCCCTAGTTATGGCATTTTCAAACGAATGTGTTTTTTATGTGTTTTTATGTGTTTGATTTAAAAATAAATACATAAATATCTTCATGTATTTAAACATTGTTTTAAACTAGGTATTATGAATTAAGCATTCGATGTTATTCCAGTTATTTTTTTTAAATTTGCTTTTACTATCCTTACAAATCATTTAGGTTGCATTGAAAAAATATGGGAAATAATTAGTTAATAATTTGCTTTAGAAAAAAAAACCTGAACATATGTACACTTTCCTTGTATTTATGAAGATGACTTGACTTTTTATAATTATCTCTTAAAGACTCTGTATAACTTATTCAAATTTTAATCCAGTAATAACGATATAAGTTTTTTTCTAATGTTCTATTGAATAGACGGTATGTAATTAAATAAATATATTCCTATTCCCATTATTTACTTAACACAGTATTTATTGTATTTATTTACATTACCGTGGATGTACGACACACAACATGTACTAACAAACGTGATAATTTTATAATTAATTCCATCATAAACATGTTTGATATTTTCATCAAGCTATAATTATAAAGAATCATTATTAAACACGTAAACTGAGGATTTTATATAACGCATAATATTACTTATAGAGTTTCTATGTCCTGCAGAATAATGCAGTATCAATTGATAAAATACTCACATATCGCTCACTCCTTTCAAGAACGTCATAAATCAAAAAACTTGATTTTTCAGGAGAAAGTTTTTAAAGTTTAAAAATATAACACAATGTATTAAAAATAAATATCAAGCCACTTATTGATATTTTTACTGTGAAACAGATCTTTTTAGGTAAAAAAAGGTTTTTTCTCCATTTTAAAAATATTCAGTTTATTTAAAAAAATAATTAAACAATACCTTTTTTTCAAAATGCAAAAACAACATTTTTTGCCCTGTAGCGGGTAAATATTAAGTTAAAAATATGTCTCTTGCTGGGATATAGTACATTTTCTGGGCATTCCGAAAACATGCACAACTGAAAATTGACGATTTTTGATTTATGACGTTCTTGAAAGGAGTGCGCGATATATGTATGTACGATTACATTATTTTTTTGACATCTCAACATGGATGAAGAAGAATATGGATGTCTGGGCATTTACAGGGCTTACGATCGTCATGGGATCAAAGTGATCACGTGCAACATTCACTGTATCCATCTACTTGTCCACAAATCTGTAGTATCTCAATTTGAATATTGCACGTGTGTAAAGTGATCACATAACCAGCCTATGACAAGTTTTAAGCCCTGAAAATACCCACACTTCCATGTTGAGATGTCAAAAATCATTGATATGTTTTTTACAGATTTGAACAAAAATAGCTTGTTTTTTTTTATATTTATTTATATTTTAATATAAAAAAAACGCGGTTAGAACCTATATCTACGAAGCACGATTGTATTTTTTTTGTAACCGTGATTGAGGCGAAGTTACGAGTAAAAAATTAACACTTGCGAGCTTAATCTATATTGTTATGGGGGTAAAAAATAAACATGATTATATCAAGAGTCGTTCATGCACCATTAGGCAGGCTGTATTGGTCGTTTCCATCGCTAACCCGTGTTGTAATGGTGACATAATAATGGTATTCGGTATATGCCTTAATGAGGCACGAGGCTACCAACACACACGACACTCGGACGTAGTTCTGCAAATTGCATCTAACCAACATTGAATTTAATGAATCTGTACATCATATCGCACCCCTCGATCTAAAGAGTATCAACTCAAAAAACTGGTTTTTCAGGAGAGACGAAAAACGTATAGTTACGCCTTATGTGATGTCCGCCTCCGTAGTGTAATGGTCAGCACGCTCGACAACCGTACTGGAGGTCCCGGGTTCGATACGGGGGGTAAAATAAATATAAGTGATTTTTCACTCTTATATTTATTCAATATTACCTTGGACTGGTACCGGAAGCGGAGGGCTGATCACCTTTCCTTCGTATGTTAACGATCAAGATAACACTGCGTTTATATGATGCAGTGCCATATGCACCATTTTGGTGCGGATAAGGGTTTGAAAAAAACATTGAATTTAATGAATCTGTGTACATCAAACTGTTTTTTCGGGAGAGACGAAAAACGTATAGTTAGGCCTTATGTAATAGAAGTTTCCTGTTTTCTTTTATGAATGGACAAGGCATGTTAAAAAATATTTACATTAAAACATTTTATACTAACTAACTATCTAGTGAAAATGTTTAATTGGCTTTTTTTAACGTAACTATTTTTTGTTAATGTAATGTTTATTATTGTTTATTATATCATTTTTTATATGTAAGCTGTACAATTCCCGAATAAATAAAATAAAAATAAATAAAAATAAATCTAACCATCACGCCGCTTCCGCACCGAAGGGGTAGGCAGAAAGAATCAAACTCTTTTATTCACGAAAGTGAACATATATATAGTGCCATATTTTGCAGAATATTTAAGATATTGAGAAATCTGATAAATTGATATATGCGTCTTCTTTCGTAGAATCCGAATAAGTGATTATCTAAAAACTCACATTTTTGATCTAGGTGAGCGATATACGTTATTCCTATTTTATTTTATCTAATAAGAAAAATATCTTTTTAATTTGTTTAAAATATTGTCATTTACTAGTCACTCAAGTAATTTTATTGGATTATTTAAATAATAATAAAATAATTGTTTAGTAAATTTCAAGGTACATTGAACTTGCCGTTTATTATCTTCCGAGTAACTAATTTGTTTATCGTGATAAAACTTTTGTTTTTATTCCCCTCAAAGCATTATTAATATTATCATAATAAATCATTTGACTCGAATAACAATTTTTTTAAGATTTATAAAAGAAAAACACTATCAATTACATATATCGCTCACTCCTTTCAAGAACGTCATAAATCAAAAATCGTCAATTTTCAGTTGTGGATGTTTTCGGAATGCCCAGAAAATGTACTATATCCCAGCAAAAGAGGCATGTTTTAAACTTAATATTTACCCGCTACAGGGCAGAAAGTGTTGTTTTTGCATTTTGAAGAAAAGGTATTTTTTAATTATTTTTTTAAATATACTGAATATTTTTCGAATGTAGAAAAAACCTTCAGGTTTTACCTAAAAAGATCTGTTGCACAGTAAAAAGTTCAATAAGTGGATTGATATTTATTTTTAATACATTGTATTATATTTTTAAACTTTAAAAACGTTCTCCTGATAAATCAAGTTTTTTTATTTATGACGTTTTTGAAAGGAGTGAGCGATATATAGGATTTTATTTTAATAATTGAAGTACTAAGTTGTATTTTTGTATATATTTCTATAACCCTAAAATTTTTATTGGTGTCCTTGAAATATGTGCATAAAATTTGATTACCGTGAATCAAATGCAATTAATTTATTAGTAATTGTGTTTTGGATGTGTCCAAATCCTTGTTCAGAAATCAGGGTCTCTCCACTAAGGAGTTATTTTTACATTCAGTTACTTCTCAACAAATATGAAGAAGAATATGGAAGTCTGGGTATTTACAGGGCTCATATAATAAGCCCTATAAATACCCAGATTTAATAAATACCATATTCTTCTTCATCTTTGTTAGAATGATGATGTCAAAATTAACAAACCTACGAGTGTAAAAATAAATTATTGGGTCAAATATTTAATGGCGTCTTAAAACGATGATCACCCGGTTTTAAAGGTATTTTCTCACATTTTAAGGATGAATTCACATATCACCTAAATTATAGTAATAAGATAATTATTTATAATTATAATATAATTTTCTTTAATGTGTGTTTATGGTGTACACTTATACTTTTTTTAAATACTGTTCTGTTAGTCCTATGCGGCCCGTTATTAAAACATGGTTTATTTTTATGCTTGTGAGTTGCGGTAGAGTGGTCCCGAATCTAGAAGCTCTGGCCCAAAGTAAATTATTATTTACGTATTTTTAATTATACGTACCTATTATGTACGTGATTCATGAAATTATATCTAACATTTCCTGTATAACAGCGTGTAGATATAAGTATATGGATATATCCAAACTCTGGTGGTAATATCTATCAATTTTTAATTTTTATTAACTAACTAACTAAAAACTAACTAACCATCACGCCGCTTCTCCGAAGGGGTAGGCAGAGAGAATAGAACGCCACACCAATCTGTCTTTGCAAACATTCTTCGCCTCTTCCACGTTCATGCATCTCCTCATACACACCCGCCGATTGTTACGACTCCTAACCTGACCACTTTCAAGTATTTGGCATATCTGATCGTGCCATGTTTTTGTCGGTCTTCCTCTGCTCTTTTTTCCACTTAAATTCGCCTCATTAATTTGTTTTACCGTTCTTTCTTCACTCATTCGTTCTACATGTCCAAACCATCTCAAAACACCTTTCTTAATTTTATCGATAATGCTTATCTCAGCTTTGCATTCCTTCCTTATTTCACTATTCGCACATCTATCTTACATCGTTTTGTCGCACATTCTTCCGAGAGATCGCATTTTGACTGCATTCAGTTTACAAATTAAAAAAGTTTAAAATTATAAATCTTACAAAAACCTTATGCGAAGCTAAGTCAAAAGTTATGCCCTTGGAACGTTGAAGGATAAAGAGGTGGTAAGAGCTGTTTCTTATTTCTTATTAATGGGAACATTGAATAGAGGGGGGAGACTTTAGTCACTGTCAAATTGTTAATTATATGTTTATTTTTACTATCTTTTTACTCTCGTCCTACGGTGTTTGATAACAATGCGGAATGCATCGAAACATGTGTCGCAATATTTTTTTAAAAAGGATAGTAGTATTTATAAACTAAAATTTAAATTAAATTAGAAAAAAATAAAACAAAAAATCTTATAAAAATAAAAATAAAAAAATATTAAAAATACAAGTTAAGGAGAAGTTCGGTATTTTTCGATTATTAAATTTGTAAAACGGACAACAATCAACCTATATTTTTTTATTATTCAAAAATATGTTTGCCTTGATTCGTTTTATTCAATGAAGAACACTCATCAGATTGGTATATATGATGCTCTCTGTCATGATATGATGTATATACATATACATATATCGTAGCCGTACAGGAGAAAGTGACCAACTCACAAAACGTAAATTGTTCAGGAGGGCTATTTGATCGTTTTTACACTCTTGTCATCAATGCAGTTAGTCATTTTTAACAAGTCAATATATTATACTTCCAAGTTTTGAAATCGCTTTGGAATTTTTTCCCGGTCAACATAAAGCTAGTAAGATGTCAAATAGTCAATAATCACGTTTTTGTAAAGAATGCACTTGGTCTTTTTCTCCTGTATGAGGACGATATAATATATCGTCCTCATACAGGAGAAATGAGACATACATATTATGTATATGTATACACACTCTCTCTCTCTCTTTCTCTCTCTCCCCCACACACTCACACACACTCACACACTCATATACTTTTTTATTAAATTCCTTATCCTGGTTTGTCTATCTTGAATTGAGTTCGAATGATCTAAGTACCACAGTGCTCAGCTGGATTATTTGTGTGAGTCGATAGTCCGGTCGAAATGTGTACAAACACGGGGATCCATGAAGCGTGTGATTGCCCGTACTACCATTACCCATCCATTGTTTTATTATAATCATTCCCGGGAGACAATCATTACATAATGAACGCGGGCTAATGTGATTAATGCGGCCGGCCGAGACTTGTACACCCATTATCAACCCATTACGTTATACGGCGTGGACACGCCACATCAGAATACGTAACCCCAAAGTGACCGAATCACTTTTCACCAGGGCTGTGAAGTCGGAGTCGGAGTAGGAGTCGTAAAAAATGATCAACTCCGACTGTTTTTTCGTTAAAATGTAAAATATATATTTGTAAAATTATTATAATGAATGTGTTTTCTGCACGAATATTAATCTTGCAGGCGCAAGTCGCGCCGATAGGGCGTTTGTGCACTACACGGAATTTTTCCGTCCGGCACATCGGTTAGAATATAAAACGGATGATTGGCTTGGATTGGCTTGTGCTTTTGTCCATCTCTCTTCGGATCGGTGCGTGAACACGTTGCTCGTAAATTCGATTACGCTAAACTGTCGTAGTCGCTTTCATTTTTCAAAACCGTGCTGCCGGACGGTAAAATTCCGTGTAGTGCTCAAGCGGCTATGTGGTGAATCACCGTGATCCATTTAATGCATAAAGTCTACGAAAATGAGTTTTTGTCCTTCTTTCTCAAGTCGAAAGAAAAGGAGCATTTGTTTCTCCTTTTCTTTGCACGCAATTTGCGCACATTTTTTTGCCAGTCATCGTTCTGCATCGGTCACGTCCACGTGTTGATATCATTACATTACATAAACAAAATTCTCTCAATTTCTCTATTATTTTTTGTTATAGCAGAAATAAGAGGTACGTTTTCTTAATAACGAAAAATGGCTATATACATACAAAGGTAGGAAACAACCTGATAAAATTGAGCTTTTTTGAGTCGGAGTCACGGAGTTCGGAATTGTATTTTTTTCCGACTCCACAGCCCTGCTTTTCATATAAAGCTTTTCAAATTCGATACGTTTTTTCTTTTCGTTTACATTTACATAGCACTCCTCCATCAATCAGCGTCACATTTTCTTCGGCTGTCCATTTTTATAGTTTATCTTTGAAATTGCAGTAATTATTATCGTACAGGCCGTACGAAATTACCGTTTTCAAATTTCCGAGTTGATATCTTTTATATCTTGGTATACACGAAATTTCTTACCGTCTTATTCATTTTACGTTTAAGGAATGCGTGACATAAAATTATTAATAAATAATCAATAGACGGGAAATTCTGCAACTATTTATTTCTCAATTATTGAAAACTTAAAAAAAAAACAATCCCATTTGAAATGTCTTACTCTTCCTATGTTTTAAAGGCCAATTCTGATATTGGCACTAATTTTTAACATTTAATTTTTTAACGCATCCACGTCGTTGAAAATGATGCAGATTGTATTGAAACACGTTCCACAATAGTCCTAATAAATTGTGGTATTTACCAAGTAAAATATAAATTAATAAGAAATATTACGTTTACACGGGCTTACCCAAAAATATGTGTTGTATACATTTACAAAAATTATTTTAACTTACGTTTTCTACGTTTTTATTTTTTTTATTGTGTACGACACAACTTTTGATATTTATATTTTATGTATTAATTGTTAAATCAAACATAGTTTTTTTTGAGTCTTTTAGTTGTGTGTTTTTTAAACAATAAAATACAACTTAGTAGACTCAAAAAATCTAAATAATCATAAATTGAAATGGAGTTCTACAGATTAAACGCCAAATCAATAAATAAACTTTTGATATTCGTAGAAGGCGAATTCATTTTGATATTTATTTTGATTCCCTACATGTTTTATGTACACGGATCGTAATCTCAGCATCCAAAACAAACATGCTTTAAATCCTATCCTGCCCTAAGCATAGATTGACGTCCTATTTTGGAATGATCCTCCATCTTATAAGGGACGAAACGCGATTCCATCGACCAATTTGGGCGAAGGGGGGTGAGCTAGGTTTTATTATTTTGTGGTTGTTGGCCGGTCCAGGGGAGGGGTGGAGAGGATGTGAGGGGGGGGGGAGATCTGCGGGACAGGATCCGGAAATTAGCTGGCGAAATACGGATTAGGAAACCGGGCGGAGTTTTCTCTGTATTATTACCCGATATTTTCGTCTCTTATGCTCGTCCGCGCTAAGGGATCCGTCCGCGTCACCGCCCCCGAAGAAAGTTAAAGAGAACAGGCTCAATAAACAGCAAACCCCCCTTTAACGCTAAAATAGGTACTGCGTTATCGGAGGTAACGTTATACGGGATTCAATTTATTTATTTTTCAGTCATTTTCAGTCATTTCCGCTGGTTAAAATGTAATAATACATTTTGTATAGTAAAAACGTTGATAACTTTGTGGTATGGTAATAAAACACTCTCCTTATCGCCCATTGTTCACTTTGTGTAATACCACTTTTATAAACACTCTTTCGTGACTACCGGTTTTGGAATAATCATTCCATCATCAGATCATTAAAATAAAATTATTTCGGTTTGACACTTACATACAAAATAAAAATTTATACTAATGTTAATTTATACCGGTTTCGGAATAATCATTCCATCATCTGGTCATTGAAATAAAATTATTATGGTTTGACACTTGTATAAAAAATGACAATTTTTTTATACAAGTGTCAAACAATGTTTTGTAAAGCAATGCACTTGGTCACTTTCTCCTGTATGACTACGATATAACGTTCATTCAATATATTTCAACGTTATAGGGGAGTTTACTCTACACACATTATGTGCCTACTCGGTAATAATTTATCTCTTCCATTCCGACTGGGGGGAGGGGAAGCCTCCCCCTCCCTCCCTCGCCCTTGTGCCACCGCACAACATGGCTACATTACTGATTTCTCCTCAAGATCAGAAACAAGTTGTTGCCAACTAATAAAATAAATAAATAAACAGGGGGGGATGTCTTATCACCGAGTTTCAGCGATACGGGTGCACTCAGTGCCCAATTCAGCATGTGCACAATTTCAAATTTCATTTCAAACCCTTTTCCGCACCACAATGATGCATAGGGCACTGCATAATATAAACGCAGTGTTATCTTGATCGTTTACACATGAAGGAAAGGTGATCAGCCCTCCGCTTCAGGTACCAGTCCAGGGTAATATGGAATAAATCTTAGAGTGAAAAAATCACTTATATTTATTTGACCCCCCTGGGAATCGAACCCGGGACCTCCAGAACGGTAGCCGAGCATGCTGACCATTACACTACGGAGGCGGACCCTTATTTAATTAAAAAATAGAAGGTTATTTTAAAAATCTTTTATTTCTTCTTCTTCGTCTTGAAGGCCTTGTGGCCTGATTTTAAGAGGGCTAGCCTCCTGCGATGTCGATTCCCAGCTATCGACCCATCTCTTTGGTGGTCTGCCCGGAAGTCGTCTACCATGGGGTTGGCCGTACAGTGCGATGTGAGGGAGTCTGGATGGTTCCATTCTCCTTACACGCGCATACCATTGTCTCCTTCGTTGCCTTCCCCACCTAACGACATCTTCGATCTCGCATATTTCCCTGATCCCGGCGTTTGTTTCATTTAATTCCCGAAGTCTCATTTAAAAAAAAAAATGCTATTTATTTATAATATTATTTCAAACAGTGTATGAAAAAAAAATTAAACTCTTTGTTTTTGTTTAGAATGTTCGTAACTGAAAACGTTTGTCTATTTAACTATGGGTTCCGACTGTTTTAGATATCGCTCACTCCTTTCAAGAACGTCATAAATCAAAAAACTTGATTTTTCAGGAGAACGTTTTTAAAGTTTAAAAATATAATACAATGTATTAAAAATAAATATCAAGCGACTTATTCAACTTTTTACTGTGCAACAGATCTTTTTATGTAAAACCTGAAGGTTTTTTCTCCATTTGAAAAATATTTAGCATATTAAAAAAAAAATTAAACAATATCTTTTCTTCAAAACGCAAAAACAACACTTTCTACCCTATAGCGGGTAAATATTAAGTTAAAAATATGCAGCTTTTGCTGGGATATTGTACATTTTCTGGGAATTCCGAAAATATGCACAACTGAAAATTTACGATTTTTGATTTATGACGTTCTTGAAAGGAGTGAGCGATATATAGGTATACTGAAAAAAAACGAGAACTCGAAAATATGCAATTTTTACTTAATGATGCACGTTACAAAGTTTTCAACGTTGTATAAACTGGTAAAATAAATTTAGTAGTTTGAAATGTCATATTTATGTGGTTTTAAAAGTAAATTCAACTTTGAGCTTAATTGTGGGTATATAATTCAGGCTAAAACCTTTAAATAATGGGGATTATTCAAACAGGGATTTGAGAGTTAACGTTTTTTTGCCAGAATGGAATAATGTTTTTGTTGTTAATAAAATTTAGTTTTTTAATAAAATTAATTTATTAAAAAAAATCAACTAACGATTTCTACGTTTCATCTACGATTAAAGTGGTTATTGTCGCACATTTATTTTATTATATTTATTTACATATTTTACAGAACATTAACATTTCTTCCTTCGTTTCAGGTAAGCGTAGCAGTTGTTCATAATATTTCGGGCTCAACAGTAACGGTGGTAAGCATTTTTCCCATGTATTTTATTATTTCCTCGAGTATTTATTTATTTAGAAATTTAACAGAACACTAGCATAAATACATTTACAATAATTAATGAATAGCAAATAAAACGGGTAATTGTAAAATTCCAATTACAAAATTTCACAAATGTTAAATGAGTTAAAAGTAAACAGCAAGAATAAAATATAGCAAAAGTTATGGGATTAATAGGCAGACTTAATTTAGAGCTAAAGTAAAAATAAAAAAAAATAAACACAAACAGTCATAAGATGTACAAGTTCAGAAGAGCAATAAAGTAAAAATAAGTGCTATAAGGCAACAGCAAAAAAGATTATAGTATTAAGTTAATAAAAACATAATTGAATAAATATGGTATTGTATGATAGACATGTTTGGTATCAAAAAATGCATTCAAATTATCATTATGTACGGATAACCTTTACGTCGAACATTGTAATAAATAATAAAATAAAACCCTTATCCTCACCCCAATGTGCATAGGGCACTGTGTCATATTAACGCAGTGTTATCTTGATCGTTTACACATGAAGGAAAGGTGATCAGCCCTCCGCTTCAGGTACCAGTCCAAATATTACAGTGAAAAAATCACTTATATTTATTTTACCCCCTTGGGAATCGAACCCGGGACCTCCGAACATTGTACTTGTGTATATTGTAAAGTACATTCATTTAAACCAGGCCTGATTTGTTTTATGAAAATTAATGCATTTCGCGAGTAACGTTCTAGGGCAGTAATGACGAACCTTTTTGTGCCAATTTTTTCTTCAAGATAATAACATAATATGTCGCGTGCCACATACCATGGAAGTAAAAATGCATCATATGTTTGTGTGTTCAGATTTTTAATATAAACAAAGCATTAATACATTGAAAAAAATAAGTAAGTACTTATTACTGGCAAAATAAATAAAAATTAGACTTAATAAAAAAAATACGATTGAGATTTTTGTTGTTAGGTGCTAGATGCCAAATCTTTTATATCGGGTTCACAGCTGGTAAATTTTGTTAGAATACAAACAAGAATATGTATTTAAGTACTTATGCATAAATGTCGTTATTTCCTTTGTTTCCGTCGTTTGTGAAACAATTGATTAACGAAGAAAATACACATGGCTATTTAAAAAAAAATATATATATAATACTATTTCTAAAATTAATTGAATTTTTTTGTAGAATCCTCTTCATTCCTGTGCCATTCAAAATCGTCTCGCGTGACACCAATGGCGCGCGTGCCATAGGTTCGCCATCCCTGTTCTAGGGGGTGTTTTTCAAAAAGTTTTGGCCTTTAAGCCTGTGTGCAGTGTTGAACACAGGTCTAGACTCGTTAACGCGTGTGCAATGGTAAAATGGCCGATCGCTTCTGTTGGATGTAACGTGATTAAAACCGCATCCGAATAGGGCCGAATCGTCCGTATTGCAACTCACCCTACTTCCACCCGGGCAGGCTGTAGCCCGCCCCCAATTAATTTCCATGTAAATATGAGCCAACGGGCGATGGGATCAATCACGAAGTATCGCTAACTAAGGCTCAGACCACACTCGGTACGAGGTACAATACGATGGAGTATTTTATGAATTTTCACATATCGCTCATTTGGTGCACACTTTTGGTACAACATTTTGAGTGTGTCCAAATACTTGTTCAGAAAATCTGGATTATCTCCAATTACAGGAGTTATTTTCATATTATTTTTTTGACACTTTTGCATTATTTATTGATTCGGCATTTACTTTGTGGAATGACGTGTTGATTAATTAAAAAAAAACACTTTAATATACCACTTGATGAGTTTTATTTATATACTTGTACGACTAGTTTCGAAAACTTACCGATGTTTTCATCTTCTGGTAAAAATTAACCCTTCGCTGCATTGTGTATAAATTTTTTTACATAGCCAAAAGTTAGTGTTAAAACATATATCAATATCTCATAAGAGTAACCATTGCATGGTGTTGCAAATTTGATACATAAGTATTTTCTTTATTTTTTTTTTGTTAAAAGTTTTTCATTCTTTTTATTTATATATCATCTAATGTTTAGAGTGTTCAGTACGCTCGGCTACCGTTCTGGAGGTCCCGGGTTCGATTCCCAAGGGGGGTAAAATAAATATAAGTGATTTTTTCACTGTAATATTTATTCAAAATTACCATGGACTGGTACCTGAAGCGGAGGGCTGATCACCTTTCCTTCATGTGTAAACGATCAAGATAACACTGCGTTTATATGACGCAGTGCCCTATGCACCATTGGGGTGCGGATAAGGGTTCTATTATTATTATTAATGTTTAGAGTAAGATACTATAGAATATTTATTACTATTTCAAATGAAATAAGTCATGCAACGAAGGGTTTAAACTATTATTACTTTTAATTTTTACCAGAAGATGAAAACATGTGTAAGTTTTCGAAACTAGTCGTATATAAAAATAAAACTTTTGAAGTGATATATTCAAGTGTTTAATTTTTTTTAAATAATTTACACTGTTGTTACCCTTCTTTTTTTTAAACAAGTCAAAATGTGTGGAAAGACTACATCGGGAGAAACATGGACAGGATTGATTTTGTGGTGAAATGCTGCGAGGTGGCGCGAGTGTCATTGTAGAATTGAGAAAATTACGCCATTTCTGTTGCTACTACGTCTGAATGGCATCTCCTGTAATATGTTTAAAAGTGTCATTACGCCATTGTTGCACCAAATGAGCGATATGAAATAATTTTTCCTTATTATTGATATTTTTAATTTGTATATATTACATAAATATTAAAATCAAACACGGATTGTTACAGTAGGTACTAAATTACATTTTATTATTTAAAACACATAAAAATAAAATTTGTGACGGTTATTTCGCCTTGTTGTGGCATTTTGACAGTAGTTGTCTTATCAAGGCTAAACAATTGTCACAAATTAATTTTGGTGTGTTTTTAATAATAAAATACGGTTTTAACAAATTTTTAATATTTAGTATATAAATTTAAATTTAAAAAATATTTTTAATATTTAAAGCATTCAATTTATGGTTAGTATTTTTTTTTTTACAAAATGTCGGTAATGTTAGTAGGTATATAACATATTATTTATTGATTTGGCATAAACTTTGTGGAATGATATGTTGATTATTTAAAAAAAATAAACACTTGAATATAACACATAATGTGTTCTATTTATGTTTTAATTTTACCAGAAGATGAAAATATCTGTATGTTTTCGAAACTAGTCGTATATATAGATAAAACTCATTAAGTGCTATATTCAAGTGTTAATTTTTTTTAAAATAATTACTATAACTACTCACCGAGATTTAAATCCACCGGTTTAGATACTTACTCTTCTCTTAGTTAGGATAATCACTACAATAGCATCCTAACAATACTACACGTCACCGCCATAGCAGTATTTACACACTTACCATACAACTACACAAAATGTTAATCGAATGCGATTTTGGTCGACCCGAGGACCAACATGCACAAAGGATTGCAGAAATATTCGTTATAATAACTATGTGAGGATTGCGTAAATTTTCCTATTATTAACCGGAATAACATAGGGCGGAAAATAATAATAATAATCTGGTTCCAACCCTTATGTATGGAAGCGAAGCATGGAGTTGGCAAAAGAAGGATGATAGCAGACTGAATGCAGTCGAAATGCGATCCCTCAGACGAATGTGTGGCAAAACGATGTTTGATCGATGTTCGAATGATGAAATGAGGAAAGAATGTAAGGCTGAGATAAGCATTATCGATAAAATTAAGAAAGGTGTGTTGAGATGGTTTGGACATGTGGAGCGTATGAGTGAAGAAAGAACGGTTAAACAAATTTATGGAGCGAATGTAGTTGGAAAAAGAAGCAGAGGACGACCGAGGAAAACTTGGCACAATCAGGTATGTCAAATACTTGAAAGCGGCCGGGTCAGGAGTCGTAATAATCGTCGGGTATGTATGAGGAGATGCATGAATGTAGAAGAGGCAAAGAATGTTTGCAAAGACAGAGTGGTGTGGCGTTCGATTCTCTCTGCCTACCCCTGCGGGGAAGCGGCGTGATGGTTAGTTAGTTAGTTAGTTAGGAAAATAAAGCGTCCATTTGGTAAAGTAATAATTTCTCAGTTCTCGTTTCATATTAATTATTGCTGTCTTCGAAGGTTTTATTCAGGAAATGGTATGTAGGTATTTTACTCCGATATCTTGGTACACATCCACGTTCTATGATTTATATTTCATAGTTCGCCTACGATAAATCATAATTCGCCTAGGATTTCGTGTTATCCCTGTGGAATGTAGAGGATGCATAGATTCCTGGAATAGTGGCGTTTTCTGTCTGGATGTATGTGTGTCTTTTCATGATATGTACATAATTCTACAGGGCGGCGCAAAATTATTCACCCTATCGGAAGATGTTTTAATTTTTGCAAATGGCGTCGTACGTAAGTCATATTTTACATTTGTGAACTGGAAAGCCGCAGTATACAAACAGTATAAAACAGGCGCAAATGCGTATCACCACTGGCGGCAGCCATCTGACGAATATATTTTTTTTCACTTAAAAGAAAAAAATTAAAAAGGTCCAAATAAAGGTTACCATCACTCGAAATCTTTTTTTTTAATTTAGAAAAAAAGTCATTGAATAAAATGATTAATTTTGCGCCACGCTAAATCTGTTTGTATACTGCAGCTGTCAAATTTACAAATGTCAAATATGATGCCATTTGCAAAAATTATAACATCTTCCGATAGGGTGGTTAATTTTGCGCCAACCTGTATACACGTACGTATTAGGATTCTTGTTTGTACGGGTATTTCATAACCGAAAACTGTGTTGGTTTTTAAGCGATCAGCTTTTCACTGAATATTTACTGCGTTCCGGCTGATTCGACCGTTTTTATATTGCTTCCGGTGCAAATTTGCTAATGGGAATATCAACGTGAATAATTCGTGTAAATTGAACGGGACCGAAATCTACTGTAAACTAATGTGAGCTCGTTGAAATCTACGTTAATATAAGCGTTCGCTTGTGTGTGTGTGTGCCTAATTTCTTACATCCAATTATTGACCGCTCAAATCAATGAACTTTATGACCATTAAATATTTTTCATTCATTTTTTTTCATTCAAACCCTTATCCGCACCCTATGGTGCATAGGGCACTGCATCATATAAATGCAGTGTTATCATGAACATTAACAAATGAAGGAAAGGTGATCAGCCCTCCGCTTCAGGTACCAGTCCAGGGTTGTAAATAAATATTACAGTGAAAAAATCATTAATATTTATTTGACCCCCCCCTGGGAATCGAACCCGGGACCTCCAGTATGGTAGCCGAGCGTGCTGACCATTACACTACAGATTAAATATTTTTACCTATTAATATTAGTTTATAACCACTCACCGAGATTTTTAACCCTGGTGCATGTTTGACTTCGGCTCTTGACGCATGTTTGTCCTGCAACCATTAGTGCATGTTGGTCTTCGGGTCGACCAAAAATCGCATGTGTTAAACATTTTATGTAGTTTTAAGTGTGTAAATAGTGCTACGGTAGTGAAGGGTAGTATTGTTTTCATGCTGTGGCAATGATTGTCCTGACGAAGAGACGGGTACGTCTCGAAACCGGTAGACATAAAAATCTCGGTGAGTGGCTTTATACTTATATTACTAACATTTTTGTAAAAAAAAATAAGTAAAAATGAGTAACCACAAAGAATGCTTTGAATATTAATGATTTCAAGGTTTGTAAGAAAGAAAAATCACCTCAAATTCCTTTTGAGGAAAAATAGGTTAAAAAGTATGTTTCAAGCATTGTAGAAATTTAATAAAAGTAAAATTTAAACAATAGTGATGAAATTTTGAAATAGTGAAAAAAATTAATGAATAGTGAAAAGTAAATCAAGCTATATTAACATTTTTATTTGATTTGATGAGTTTACGAATAATATAACATTATTTATGTATCGACTGTGTTAGCCTATTGCATTCTGAATACATCTCCTATAGCTACGAAGCAGTGCATGTCACATGAATGTGAACGTATGTAATTTATTTCCCCCTGTTATTTTTTTCTTATTATAATAATACGAACTGTTTATATAATAGTTAAACATAAGTTATTATTATAAAGGTACGAACATCGTTTTATTTTACTATTCTCGTTACGGTTTGCGTCTTGAACTAAGAAATGGGAGGAAAATATTGTAATTTGTTGTCCTTTTATTCCCTAAATAATTGCGTCATATACAACGTATTTTTCATTATTACATGTCGCTCACTCCTTTCAAGATCGTCATAAATCAAAAATCGTCGATTTTGAATTGGGCATGTTTTCGGAATGCCCAGAAAATGTGCTATATCCCAGCAAAAGTGGCATATTTTTAGCATGATATTTACCCGCTACAGGGCAGAAAGTGTTGTTTTTGCATTTTGAAGAAAAGGTATTGTTTAAGTATTTTTTTAAATATACTAAATATTTTTCTAATGGAGAAAAAACCTTCAGGTTTTACCTAAAAATATGTGTTGTACAGTAAAAAGTTCAATGAGTGGCTTGATATTTATTTTTAATACATTGTGTTATATTTTTAAACTTTAAAAACGTTCTCCTGAAAAATCAAGTATTTTGATTTATGACGTTCTTGAAAGGTGTGAGCGATGTATCATATAGTTATTGAGATTTTTATAGAAAAATAAACATCGAGTAAAAGTGTTCGTTCCTAGAATTTTCACTCATGAATTACATGAAATTATAGTTACCTTAAACATAAAGAGTAAATCCACTCACGAGTAGGCATAGGCTATAAAACTTAAAAAGTTGAAGCCTGAATAAGGTCATGATAAGCGGTGTTGTATAAGCCGTACCTAGATTTCAGAGTCACTTAGACGTTATTATTTTTTTAAATCGTGTAAAACGTGTATTTTATATCAGTGTAGCTTGTAACAACAATATTATTAACAATAAAGGGTATTTTTTTAGAGGTACCCAAACTCAAATTTACCGCAATAAATTGATGGTGGCACCCGACGTGTGGCATGTTGCGCCATCTTGTTGAACCCACAGCTCTGTCACATCAATGCCATTCAACTGAGTTACGAAGAAGTCAGTTATCATGGTTCTGTAACGCTCTTGACCGTTACATTCTGACCGGCATCGTCTTTAAAACAATATTAGCCAATAATTCCACCTGCCCATAAAGCACACCAAACAGTGACTTTTCATGGATGTAAAGGCGTCTCGATAAAGGCTTCTGGGTTTTCTCCACTCCAAATTCGGCGATTCTGCTTATTGACATAGCCATTTAACCAAAAATGGGCGTCACCGGTGAACAAAATTTTGCGTTGAAAAAGAGGATCAAGCCGAATATTGTTTTCGGCCCATTCGCCGAACCTACGACTTGCATAACGGTCATTTAGTCTATTCATGGTGAAATGGAAAAATCTACTAGCATCCAATCAACTGTCAACTGTCAAATTGACAGTGGGTAGAAACAATGTTGCCATTTCAAAACCAAAGTCAAGATTAACTGTAAAAAATATTCATAGAATATACTGTATTATTATCGGAACAGAATGAATGCACTTTAAGTCCTAAACGTACTCAAATTGTAATAAAATAAAATTTTGCGATAAAAATGGTTTCTCGATAAACTGATATTGGATCTAGTCGAAAAATAATGTTTCGTATTTGACATAGAGATGTTGACTCAAGCGACGTCAGGCGAAGAAAATATTTTCCTTTGCCTGGGAATTTCCTATTAGTCCTCACTACTTTGAAATTCAAACGAAAGGCCATCATATAAATCGTTCGAAATATATAAAGTCTCTACGTAGGTAAGTAAATCTCATCCCAAAATAGCATAGAAAAATCACAGTGAATTTCTTGACGATATATTTTTTTGACATTTCAATATAAATAACTCCTAAGCGGACAAGCCCAGATTTGTGAACAAAGATTTAAACACATTTAAAATATTGGATTTTTTTGTTGTCTTTTTCTGTGATTTGCAATGATTTGAATGAAATTATTTATGTCTTTTAATATTGTCGCCAGTCTTCGTTTTGGAGGTCCCCGATATTCGGTAGTGTGTATCTCATTTGCACGTATTCGTATGCAGGGCTGGTAGCCGGAGACGATCCTCAGGGGAATTGTAACGGATCGGTGATCACTTAAGCCCTGTCCACACTTGCACCCGATCGCGATGTGCAGTCAAAAGGAGAAAGACGTACGAGATTCGCCCTTGTAAACCCCGTGTCGCTGCTTTCGATTCGGCGATCGGACTTTGAGTATATTGGCTGTGTTGATGGGCATCGCTTATGCATTACGGAACGCCGGTTCGCATTGTGCGCTGAGACGTCATTAGTATACATGTACGACTATACCCCGACAGGCGGGCAGATTATACCCACGCCTGTTTGCTTAGGCTCGATACGCTGTAGGCATTCTATTCTGTATGGCGATACAGAACTGCGCGAGATACTTCACTTTAGCTACCTTTGATAACGGAGATCAGTTAACACGTTAAGTGCGTCGTACGCGCCAGGCGCGTACACCTATCATTTATCATAATGTGGAATACGCGCTAGGCGCGTTTGATGAAAAATGGCGTAAAAGAATCATAGCTTATCGCGCAAGATACTTTTATTTATCTACCTTTGATAATATCGCTCAGTTAACACGTAGAGTGTGGCGTCCGCGCCACGCGCGTACTATAACATTTACCCCGGTGTAGAATATGCGCTAGGTGCGTATGGCTAAAAAAGAGTCGATTGTCGTAAAAGAATCATCGCGCAAGACACCACTTTGTCTACATTTGATAACGTAGCTTAGTTAACACATTGAGTGCGGCGTACGCGCCAGGCGCGTATTTTAAATATTGATCCTAATGTACAATACGCGCCAGGCGCGTTTGTTTGAAATAGAAGGGTCAAATGGCGTAAAAGAATGATTGCGTAATTAATGTATCCTTACATTATTTGACACAACATTTTTTCATTGTGTAATGAATTTTTAACAAAAGTATGTAATCGTGCATGAATCAAGTCAGCTTTAGTTCCCTTGGCGACTCGTGTTTATGCTCGCTTGACTTAAAGCAAGTACAAGCATGAGCCGCGCGTGAATGCTACACACAAAGAAAACAGTACCTATGTACTAGTATCTACAAAAATATTTTTATATTTGTAATAAAATTTTGGCGTTTTGAAAATGTATACTTTGTCAGTATCTCGTGATTGTTCGCAATAATTTATGCCACCTCGTTAAAAATATATCTTCACTATCTCAGACAAATTATCTTGATTCCGTTTCGTTACGTATGCAAATCTAGTCATGCATAAAGTAGTAAATTGATGAGTGACACAATATATCACAACTATTCTAGCATGTGCACACATCTAAAATGGTAATTATTTCAAATCACTTCTGACAGCTTTTCCATGCATACAGAGTGATAATTTGATTCGTGAACAGTTCGTCTTGCATACGCTTCCCAGCAACATTGTAACTTTTAGACATGTTTGTAATAATTAATAAGAATGTTGACTCTAGTTTTTTTTTTGTATCTGCTCTTGGAAATTGTATAAATGTATTCAAGTACCTAATTCTCGAGTAATTACATAAGAATCGTGCACTCGTACTCACTCATCAGTTTGGAATAATTGGAACCAAAGACATATTGGTGTGGCGATCTATTCTCTCTGCCTGCCCCTGCGGTGAAGTGGCGTAATGGTTCTTTAGTTAGTTATAATATGAATGTATGCATCTTTGTATATGTACCTATATATTTTTAACAAATAAATGAAAATTCTAATAAAAATACACACATATGTACGATGAAAATGAGCAGAATTATGAAATCACGATATGTAGCTCGGAATTACATACTTACAATATTTAAAAAAGACGATCTCTTTTTGCTCAGTATAGAAGAGAAATTGCTCGTTTTAACCGTATAGAGAAAATAATAAACCAAAATGTCAACGAATGTTTCCTCGTTATATCCGAGATCTCGCTATATCCGTGCTCGTAATAACCGAGTTCGACTGTATATTGCCTTAACTTTACGACGTTCTATAAAACTAGCTAATAGGCCTTTGTCAGGATGTTGGATTATTGGCTAATAAATTAATATAAAAAAATCACAAGACTGTCGATAACATTCTTATTAAAATCTGTAGGGGAACTAAAGGAGATATTAAAGTTTAAACTTTAGATATTTGACTAAAACGAAAAACGTGCGTTCGCATACGTCACCAAATTTCCGTCATCTATCGTTTTATGACATCATATGGTTTATAGAGCTGTAATAGTAGTAGTGTGGATTGTTTGTTTACCACTATACTACCATTTGTGTTATACACATATGAGGGGAGAGGGGAGTGGGTGGGTGGACCATAGACATCAACAAATAGAACCGCTAATAATTTAGCAATGACACCAACATTTAAATAACTCCATCGTTTCTGTGATGTCATTCATTGCCAACTTACGAAAATAACGTTTTTTCGAAGGCGAATTTTCCAAAAGATAATTATGTATATATGTATATATATGTATATATATATTAATTAAAACATTAATTATATCGGTTGTTATAAACACAAAACGAGCCTAATACAATCCTTTATAGGTTGAGTATGTTAAATTAAACATTCCACCCGTCTGACAAAGATCCATTCATATCACGATTATTTTTTTGCCTATTAAATAAGAACCGTTGGTTATTTTACCTTATTACCAGAAATATGCTAACCACGAATGAGTGAGGAAAGAACGGTAAAACAAATTTATCAGGCGAATGTAAGTAGAAAAAAGAGCAGAGGAAGACCGAAAAAAACATGGCACGATCAGGTATGCTAAATACTTGAAAGTGGTCAGGTTAGGAGTCGTAACAATCGGCGGGTATGCATGAGGAGATGCATGAACGTGGAAGAGGCGAAGAATGTTTGCAAAGACAGAGTGGTGTGGCGTTCTATTCTCTCTGCCTACCCCTACGGGGAAGCGGCGTGATGGTTAGTTAGTTAGTTAGTTTATATGCTAACCCCACCGAGTGAACTCATCAGACGACCGGAATTCGGAATGCAAGCGGATTGCGTCGTGTAGCTAGCTGGATAGAAACGGAATGATTTGATTGCGGAAAAATACGAATAATTGCGTCTCCGGCCGACAATCACGTCGGAATCGCCCGAAAAAGGCGGGCCAATAAAATTGACAACATAATTGGTACGGATGATGCAAGGCCCGGCTGCCTGGCTGGGGCCTAAAGCCACACTAATTACGATCACAATAAAATTCAATTACTCTCGTCACAGTCGCTTCGTCCGACATTTTTCAACTACAAAACGTTCTTCCCAATGCGACGCGGGCTGGCCGATCCCAAAATGGTGGCCGGGTGTAAGTAAATCTCGGGAGTGAAAATTAACAATTGCTTATTTAAGGCGGGATATACGACAGCCCGCAAAATAAATGTTTAATTTCATTAATTGATTCCGCAGTCACTTTGTGGTAAAATCTAACCATTTTTCATTAATGTTTTACTTAGTAAATACCACTATTGCTTAAAATCACTATTTCTTCAACGTTCCAAGGACCCAACTCTAAAATTTAGAATAAGCTTCACATACGGTGTTTGAAAATGATGCGGAATGCATCGTTGCAAAATTCGTTTCGCGTTTTTCAAATAGCGTGAAATCTTAGTTCATTTTAAATTTGAGTTTAACTTAGTAAATACCACTATTCTTTATCTACCAACAGTGATATTTAAATTTAAGTAAAACTAATGAAAAATTGATGTGGAATACATTAAAACACGTGTCACAGTAGATATTAAGAAATAGTGGTATTTACTAAATGTTTTATAGAAAGTTAAAATTGATTTTGAACTAAGTTATGTGTATTTATTGACTTGGCGTTTAATTTGTAGAACTCCATTTTAATTTATGTATTCATTTTTAATCAAACACAGATTTTTTGAGTCTACTAACTTAGTAGACTCAAAAAATCTGTGTTTGATTTAAAATTAATACATTAGTTATGTGTATACAACATTTTGAGTGAGTACAAATACTTGTTCACAAATCTGGATTATCTCCAAATTATAGGAGTTAGTTTTCCAAATTATAGGCTTGTTGATGTGCTCACTCTACACACAACACAGTAGTTGTCAATCATGGATAGAATTGGTGAATGTTACACATGTGTAAAGTGATACTTAAACTAAGACACACTTAAACTTCCCTATGACGGTCGTAAGCCCCGCCAATGATCAAACTTCCATATTCTTCTTCGTCTTTGTTGAGATGTCAAAAAATTATATCAGAGTGATGTGTTTTCAAAAATTCGAGAGTTTAAGTTTATCTATATGACTTTATGATTCCCATCGACAGCTGGGAAACGACATCGCAGGAGCTAATCCCTCTTAAAAACAGGCCACAAGGCCTACACCGAGAAGTAGAAGAAGAAAAAGAATAAAATATATGTGGAAAAAACTATTACTACAACTAAAGTTGTTATTTTATTATATAAAATGCAGTTCCCCTAAGAAGTGTTAGTATAAAACTCAAATTATTTATTTATTTATTGATTGATTTGGCGTTTAATTTGTAAAACTTCATATTAATTTAAATATTTATTGTTAAATCAAACACCGATTTTTGGAGTCTACTAAGTTGTATTTTATTGTTGAAAAAACACATAAAAATCGATTTTGTGACGATTGTTTCGCCTAGTTATGGCATTTTCAAACGAATGTTTGACATTTTCATGTTTGTTTTCATAGAATGTATGTACATTCATTCGTTTAGTTAGGATGCTGTGTACTCGTATGTATGATCTAAATGTCTGAACTAGAAATTTGAATGTTTGTTGGCGCATGCCTATCCTGAAGAAGCAAGAGCAGGAAGTATCTGGTCCTAATTAAGCTGTCGTGTGTAGGTAGCTCGTTAAAACAAGGCGCGGTGGGCCGTGGAGTTCGTCAATTATTTAGGCGGGAAGCTCCTCAGCCAGAATAAAGGGCTAGACTACTCCGAAGGGATTCGCGCGACTCGCTTTGGCTGGATACATTATACACTTCCAGGCCGTACATTCGAGTCTATTGCGCTGTAATAATTCTCTTTCTTGTCACGCTGGATTCATCCAGTTAACCGCACACATCCTCGCGGCCGCCACAGAGTCTAGATTGAAATTTCGCGAGGCGGGACCGTTTACAGCGGATTATTTTTACTAGCATTTGTGGGATTTTATTTTGAATTGTTGGGTAATATATCCAAAATGAAACATGGTAATTGGATTGAATTCTACTTTTATTATTTACATATATAATATATGATATTATTTACATATATAATATAAGATTGTCCGCCTCCGTAGTGTAATGGTCAGCACGCTCGGCTACCGTTCTGGAGGTCCCGGGTTCGATTTCCAGGGGGGGGTCACATAAATATAAGTGATTTTTTCACTCTAATATTTATTCAATATTATCCTGGACTGGTACCTGAAGCGGAGGGCTGATCACCTTTCCTTCGTGTGGTAACGATCAAGATAACACTGCGTTTATATAATGCAGTGCCCTATGCACCATTGGGGTGCGGATAAGGGTTTGAATTGATATATGATAATACGTGACGCGTTTCGTCTTATTAAGACATTATCAAACACTCAGTGAGTGTATATGTATGTAGTGAGTGTTTCACAATGTCTCTATAAGACGAAACGCGTCACATATTATCATATACACATATGTAAATAAAAGTAGAATTCAATCCATTAACCGTGTTTAATTTTGGATATAATATATCCATATTACCCAACAATTGTCTGCAGTTACAATAAAAAGGCTTTTATTTTCTCGCTTCAAACTAATTAAACTGCTTCCTTTATTCAAGTCTAGATTTCAAGCTTGTTTTTTAATATTTTTTTGCATTTCACAATATATTATAATTACAAGTACATTTTTTAAAATTTAGTTATACAAAAAAGATCCCTCAAAGGCATGACCTGTGTGTGCGTATGTATTTTATTTTATGTTATAATAAAGCGCACTGGAAAGAAAACAATAATAATACTATAATCCAATAGTTCAAATCAGAATGCTCTTAGGGCGGGATGTGGATTGATTCACGCTCAATTTTTGAATGTATGTGTATTGGATATTTTTTTGTTTTTTAGAATATGTATAGAAAACATATTTTAACTCCTTTTCTTTCAATAACTCTTTTCTTTTCAAAGCCATATAATTATTTCGAATAAAAACTGTGATTTTTAAAACAAAGTTACTTTTTAATTATAAAAACTTATTTTTTCAATGCGAAAACGGTTATTAAAGAAAAAAAATCGGTTACGTGAAATGTTATAGCGACTTAACAAATACTGGGCCTTAACGCATGGCAATTTTGATTTTTCGCTAAAGATGAGCGTGTCTTCTAAGACTTGAGATGTATAATATTATCACGTTTTAAAAAAACTCCAGATTCTTTTTTGTTTGTTTGGGATTTACCATTCTTAATCTACCACTTCGTAATTGCTCGACTGTCCTTGAATTTTATAACTGAAATTAATATACTCGTTTCCCTACAAGCGTAATTTAATTCTTAATTTATTTATTTTCTTGGTTATTTCATCTCGAATATTTTGCCTTTTCTCTAACATCTCCAGCAGCTGGTTGTGGGGTGGTCTTATTAATTTTACTACAGTTTTCTGCCTGTTTACATTGGTGATATTTATTGCAAATAAATAGACTTGTAATCTCGGCCAAATAAGAATGGCGTAATCTGGACCCATTGCGTAGATTCGTTTAAATTTATCCGCTTTTTTTTTTCGTTCCCGGAACTACCCCTTTAACATCTTGCGCTTTTTTCTTCTTCTTTGAACCCTATCCTCACTCTAATGATGCATAGGATCGAATACATTTATTCAATATTTAATATATACACAACAAACTAACATTTAAGGCGTATATATTAAAATCTTAAACTACGTATACTTATGTTATAAGAATTACTCGTTATGAGAGGTGCTCTTTATGAGAGGTTCCTCTGTAAATTATTTTTGACAGACTTAACGATTAACCGCTCTGTTTTTTTTTTACCAACCCACTCAGTATGCCTAGGAACCGATGGAAAAGATGTTTGATATTAAAAATTGCCGACTATACATCGCTCACTCCTTGCAACAACATCATATGTCAAAAATCGTCGATTTTCAGTTATGCATGTTTCCAGAGCGCCCAGAAAATGTACTATATCCCAGCAAAAGCGGCATATTTTAAACTTAATATTTACCCGCTACAGGGCAGAAAGTGTTCTTTTTGCATTTTGAAGAAGAGGTTATGTGAAATTATTTTTTTTTATTATACTAAATATTTTTCGAATGGAGAAAAAACCTTCAGGTTTTACCTAAAAAGATCTGTTGCACAATAAAAAGTTCAATAAGTGGCTTGATATTTATTTTTAATACATTTCATTATATTCTAAAACTTTAAAAACGATCTCCTGAAAAATCAAGTTTTTTTATATATGACGTTGTTGGAAGGAGTGAGCGACATATTACGAATTTCTCTTTTCCCTTTGGAGTCCTGTAGGTGCGGGCGAAGGCTGCCTCCAGTTTTCACAGGACCTCGCTTTCCTTTTAATTAAGATACAATTAACTGCTCAGCCGTCTTGGGGAGAGGGGGGTATGGAGGCGCGGGAAGTCAGGGGCGGTCTGGTGTGATTAGAGCGCCTCAGAAGGAAATCGCCATCTCGGGAAAGCGCTGCTCTTTATATTTTTATGACTTTGAGGCTAGGGACAATTTATGATCTTATCTTTGTGGATGTGTACGCTCAACGCTCCCACCCCCCGTTTATTCGCGTATTTTTATTGCCCGCATTTTCCCCGCCGGCAGAGCCGAGATTTAATGACCTTCCAAATCAGATTCGTCTTATATACGAGATACGAGTATGTGGGCTTAAATGTTTTTATGACACTTTTTCTTGATATCAGATCGGAATCGTCATCTTTGTCCCCTCTTTCCCCCTCAATCTGACATATTTCTGCAAACAAGATCCAACCCAAATTTATAGATAAAATGGATCCCCTTACATACACCTTTGAAGAGTTAATTTTTTTTGTTCTATGTATACAAATATCCGCCTCCGTAGTGTAATGGTCAGCACGCTCGGCTACCGTTCTGGAGGTCCCGGGTTCGATTCCCAAGGGGGGTAAAATAAATATAAGTGATTTTTTCACTGTCATATTTATTCAATATTACCCTGGACTGGTATCTGAATCGGAGGGCTGATCACCTTTCCTTCATGTGTAAACGATCAAGATAACGCTGCGTTTATATGACGCAGTGCCCTATGCACCATTGGGGTGCGGATAAGGGTTTTATTATTAATACAAATTTTTATTTTTAATACAAATATATTCCGCAAAATAGTTCTGATTTGTACGGATATTTTAAAAATATCATGAAAATGTTTGATTATCTTACCAATTATATTTTTAATGCGATTTAATCCAGTTGTCGCATGGCGAAACAGCCATCACCAATAAATTATGACATTGTTATTTTATATCATCTTTGTCCTCTTTCCCTACAATCCGACGTATTTCTGCAAACAAGATCTGGCCCAAATTTATAGATAAAATGGATCCCCATACTGACCACTTCATTGAAGAGATGAATGTGCTATATATTCCACAAAAAGTTATTTTTTGTATGGATTTTTGAAATATATCATTGAAATGCTTGATAATATTACCACCCATATTTTAAATACGGTTTGACACAGTTTGAAAATGCCCTCAAGTGGCGAAACAGCTGTTACCGATGAATTTACTGACTCACAATAAAGAAGTCTTATGTAAGCTGTCTTTAACTTGAAGTTTTCCGATTTTTTTGTATGAAAGTGAAAATTGTTATTATTCAAACATAGGTACTATACTATAAAACTCAATTTTTATTAACTCAGTACAATCAACATTTGTCCATGATTGATTTTCATAGTATTGATGTCGCGACAAATCTTAATTTGAACTTTTTGTAGTATAAGTAAAAAAATAAATAATCGTGAATAATTTATATAGCGCCATTTACGTAAAATACTACCTCAAGCGGTCTTACTACTTATATTGAAAGCTGTCCCACCGCATGCCCAGATCTGATACAGAAGCATCTAGGCTTCCTGACAGATCTGCTCTTGCTAAGCAATTTTTTTTCAACTATGTTGCGAAATTTATTGAAAATGTGAAACAACATAAAATTGTATCCCGATTTTACTATGAATTTACATTTAAAAGCTTTCAATATACCTGTCACTGCCAATCTAAATACTTCTTACTACTAGCTATACCCGGCCACGCGTATTTGTGGCTCAGTTTGTTTAAATCAAAAAGAAAGAAAAAATAGCTCACACTTCTAATATAGTACGCTATCAGAAAGCACGCTGCCGCCGTGAATAATGTTTAGTATTGCGTGTGTTTATGTAACGTTCAACAGGTAGCGCTGCCATTGCCATTTACATTCATTTGAAAATGCCATAACTAGGCGAAACAACTGTCATAATATTAATTTTTATGTGTTTTTAACAATAAAATGCAACTTAGTTGACTCAAAAAATCTGTGTTTGATTTAAAAATTAATACATAAATAAAAATGGAGTTCTACAACGCCAATTCAATAAATAAAGAGTAATCGTTGCCAAATGAGCATTTCACAATTCACAACTAAAAAGGCAACAACCGGCGCTTGTATGGCCTAATGGCGAATTTTAATTTGGTTAGGTACCTCGCGCACAGCAACAAGCGACTGGCTTCATGCATCGGACGCGCAGAGACGCATTTGGGCTACTTGATTAGCGTTAATCGTAATGTACGAATGATGCACTATTGGCAACAGCTTATTAAATCAAGTCTTGTACTTTTTTTTTCTTTAAAAAAATATTTTGCATTTTACAAAATAATTTAAATACAAGTACATAAAAATTTATACACATGCAAAAAAGATCCCACAAAGGCATGGCCTGTGTATTGGTATACATTATATTTAGGTCATAGTGTAGGGTACGGCAATTAATGCAATGGATTATAATACATACCGCTCACTCCTTTCAACAACGTCATAAATCATAAATCGTCAATTTTCAGTTGTGCACGTTTTCGGAATGCCCAAAAAATGTACTATATCCCAACAAAAGCGGCATATTTTAGACTTAATATTTACACGCTACAGGGCAGACAGTGTTGTTTTTGCATTTTTAAGAAAGGGTATTGTTTAATTATTATTATTATTTTTTTAATATATCAAATATTTTTCAAATGAAGAAAATCTCTTCTGGTTTTACCTAAAAAAATCTGTTGCACAGTAAAAAGTTCAATCAGTGGCTTGATACTGATTTTCAATACATTTTATTATATTCTTAACCTTTAAAAACGATCTCCTGAAAAATCAAGTTTTTTGATTTATGACGTTATTGAAAGGAGTGAGCGATATATAAACTAAATAAGTAAATAATCATAATGACGCTTTCCAGCAGGGACAGGCAGAGAGAATAGAACGCAACTCCAATCTGACTTTGCAAAAAATCTTTACCCACTTAAACATTCATGCACCTCCTCATACAAACCAGCCGATTATTCCGACTCCTGACCAGACCACTTGCAAGTATTTGACATACCCGATTGTGCCAAGGTTTCTTCGGTCTTCCTCTGCTTCTTTTTTCAACTACATTCGCCTCATAAAATTGTTTAACCGTTCTTTCCTCACTCATGCGTTTCACGTGTCCAAACCTTTAATTTGTACGTTTGAGATATCAGCCTTATGACATTATTTCATACGCAGTGGCGTGTTAAACATTGGAAAGAGGTGTTTATTTCGTAATTACCCATCATTACATAGTACTCTTGACGGACTTACCATGCCCCGTATTGAGTTGTCCCACCGCCGATGGGCCCCCAAACAGTCCGCCCCTGTCTTCACGCACTGCAATTATAAAGCTATCAAGCACCCCCTTCATTCGGCCGAGGATTGTTTTAGGAGTCGATCACGTTACTCGTTATACTTTTACATAATGTAGTTACACTCCTCATACATTGTATGTATATACTGACAGCCGACGCGGCCTAACGTAATATATTTATTTATTTAAACATATTACATATTTAAGTCACATCGCTCACTCTTTTCATGAACGTCATAAATCAAAAATCGTCAATTTTCAGTTGTGTATGTTTTCAGAATGCCCAGAAAATGTACTATATCCCAGCAAAAGAGGAATATTTTTAACTTAATATTTGCCCGCTACAGGGTAGAAAGTGTTGTTTTTGCATTTTGAAGAAAGATATATTTTAAATGGAGAAAAAAACCTTCTGGTTTTACCCAAAAAGATCTGTTGCACAGTAAAAAGTTCAGTAAGTGGCTTGATATTAATTTTTAATATGTTGTATATTTTTAAACTTTAAAAGCGTTCTCCTGAAAAAACAAGTTTTTGGATTTATGACGTTCTTGAAAGGAGTGAGTGACATGTATAATAATTCCCGATGGGTAATTTCCATTAATAATCTTGGTACAAGAGTTAAGTTATGTATTAAATGTTAAATCAATCACTGATTTCTTGAGTCTACTAAGTTGTATTTTGTTGTTTATAAAACACATAAAAATAAATTTTGTGACAATTGTTTCGCCTAGTTATGGCATTTTGAAACATTCGTTTGAGTAGACAAAAAAATCTGTGTTTTATGTAACATTCAATAAATAAATTAAAATGGAGCTCTACAAATTAAACGCCAAATCTGTTTATAAATACATGGGTTAAGGTTAACAAGACTGAAAAATAATGAAGAAAACACAGAGATGAAAATACAGGGCAAAATTTAAAATGCAAATCAATGAAAGGCACAGTAACTAACTAACTAACTAACCATCACGCCGCTTCCCCGCAGGGGTAGGCAGAGAGAATAGAGCGCCACACCACTCTGTCCTTGCAAACATTCTTCGCCTCTTCCACGTTCATGCATCTCCTCATACATACCCGCCGATTGTTACGACTCCTAACCTGACCACTTTCAAGTATTTGGCATACCTGATCGTGCCATGTTTTTCTCGGTCCTCCTCTGCTTCTTTTCCCGCTAACATTCGCCTCATAAATTTGTTTTACCGTTCTTTCCTCACTCATTCGTTCTACATGTCCAAACCATCTCAACACACCTTTCTTAATTTTATCGATAATGCTTATCTCAGCTTTGCATTCCTTCCTTATTTCACTAATCGAACATCATATATCGTTTTGTCACACATTCTTCTGAGAGATCGCATTTCGACTGCATTCAGTCTACTTTCATCAAAGGCACAGTAAATGGGCATATAAAAAACATGAGGTAAGAAGCATATTTAAAGAAAAATGAGAAAATATAACGAATTACTTACACAAATATCTTTCCATAAAATATTTTTACATTTAATTAATTTTGGATCCCTGACTGGGTTCTGCTTCCTATTGTCAGGCAGCTGGTTAATTTGGGCATATAAAAAAACTTAAAATAAGCATATTTAAAGGAAAAAATGAGAAAACTAATCACTAACATAAATATCATTCCTTAAAATATTTTTCAGATCATTAATTTTGGATCCATGACTGGGTTCTATTTTATTTAAGTCAGGCAGCTGGTTGATTTGGGTATAGGCAATATATTGCAAGGACTTACTCCAAACTCAGTTGTGTTTATCGGCTCCACGTGTGCTTTATTATGTCCTCGTGTATTATAATCATGAATATCTCTGACTGACAAGCGACGCGGTCTGACGCAATTTGCCGCCTATTGTACCGGAGATTCGAAGTCGAATATGCAAAACAAACGAACAATCGCTGAAATAATAAGCGCGAGCGCAAATTTGCATTCCGACATCCAGATTGTTTGTTAACTCTTTTATAAATAAATATTTTATAAAAATAAAATTCTTGGCAAATGGTGCTAATCCCACAAGCTCGTAAAATGTGTATTTTTTCTTCTCAATATGGTGGATCAAATGATAGTTTCTTTTTTTGTTCAATCATTCATGATTTTTCACATTGGATTAATTGATCTATTCGTTGATTAACCATTTAATTATGAACCCAGTGATCAATTTAAAGAAAAAACTTTTTATTTTACTTAGTATTGGCATTCATATTCAAATGAGTTAAAATGTGTAGAAAATCGTTGTTTGACAGAATTAAGAATGAAGAAAGGAGTGTAAAGCTGATGAACTAGAGATGGTTGAAAAGATAAAGAAGGCTTTTTTAAGGTGGGATGGACACGTGGAGGGAATGGATATCGAGAGAATGACAAAATAAAGTATATTTAGCAAATTTAGCAAATGTGAACGGGAAAACAGGCCAAAAAAGACTTGGCACGACTATATCTATCAGAACCTAAAATCTGGTGGGTAGGAGCTGGTTTTTTATTATCCCCTTTCCATTATTCAACGTTCTAAAAACTCTAAAATTTAGGCTTAGCTTCACAAACGGTGTTTGAAAATGATGTTGAATACATCGAAACACGTGTCACAATAGATGTTAAGAAATAGTGGTATTTAAAAAATCTTCTTTATCTTCCTGTCTCCATCCCAATATATCGTCTTAACATATAGACTTTTGGAATCAGCTTTTTTCCTCCTCGGGTTATAGGTCCTTCTGTCATGGGTAAGGTCACTTAAGGCATGGCTTCGAATAATGTTTTCTTTCTGCAGCAATTTATGAATTCTTTGGTCTTTCTCTAGAAATTTCGAGGAAGATCCATGGCGATTGCCTTGTTCACAATATGATCAGATTCTCTGCGTTTTATGTGCCCATACCATCTCAATTACCAAGTAAAATACAAATATAAAAATGAATATTCTTTACTGTGATCATTTCGCATATAATTGTTAAACCCAAAGCACGACATTGTCTAAGGACAGTGCCATCAATGTAAATTACTTTCCTCCACGCTTTGTATCATTAGATTGTGATTCTCGAACATTTTCATCTCTACATTTTTGTGTATCATTAAATAGTTGTTATGGTAATTGACTTTTTTGTGTACTCACGTTTTTTCTCTCTCTTATTTACAGGTAAGCTTGCCGCTAATTCACCCTCAAGCTTTCGGCTGTATTTCGGTAATGTATTCACAAATAACTTATCGAGGAACGTTCACCGCACTCGCACATGCCACGTACGCATTAAGTCGGTACGTAATAATTCGGAAATTTCTCGGCAAACACATTCCAATATCAATCGATGGTCTTATCGTATGGGAAACTTGGAATTCTTTCGGGCGATTGGGTTTTTTTACGAGTTTTAAACACTCTTTTTTATTGAAAATACAAAAATCTCCCTCCAGATAGAAGATAAAACGCTTTGGAATATACAAAATGTGGTATACCAGTATTTATGGAAATATTCAAGCTCCCGATAAAATAAAATTTTGTAAAAAAAGTAACATATTTTTTATATATTTTTTATATTCAAACCTATGTATTTATATGTATAACTATATATACATATAAATACAAATTACATTCATTTAAAAATTCATAAACACACTAGTAATTAACTTTTTTTTGAAGAGACGTACCAAGCCACCTTGTGTGTCTTGTCGGTGGAGTTCTTTTTACATAGGTTAACTAACTAACTAACCAACCATCACGCCGCTTCCCCGCAGGGGTAGACAGAAAGAATAGAACGCCACACCACTCTGTCTTTGCAAACATTCTTCGCCTCTTCCACGTTCATGCATCTCCTCATACTGTTTTTTTATTATTTTTTTATTTATCTATTTTAACATAATATACACACAAAAATAGAAAGAAAAAATTAAAACGCCACCTCGTTTGTCTTGTCGGTGGAGTTTACATACGTTTTTTTTATTTATTTTGTATATCTATTTATTATAATATACACACAAAAATAGAAAGAAAAAAGAAAAAAATTAAGCTATTATACAATTTCCATAATATTAACTCTTAAGCATTTCCCTTTTTTTTTAATTTGTTTTTATATTTTATTTCGACCTCTTACCTCCATCGCAACAAATAAAAAATGCTCGAATTGTGAAATTAAATGTTCTACTCCCATTTACATATATACTTTATGTTAGGTAAAAACGGACGACGTTCTGGATGGCGTTTTAATATTTATCGATTAATTTTCTGATCTCTAGTACTGACCTATGATTATTATTATGGATCGTAGGTTTTTAATACATCCGGTTAAGAAATATTTACAATTATCTCTTCTCCAACTTTCAATTCTTTTCTAATATCTTCGTTTTTAATTCTGTCTTACAACGATTTTCCACACATTCATCTGAAGAGTTTCAATGTGAATACTAAAAGTGTCATTTATCGGCATTTTAGGCAGAACATGATAGGGATGGAAAATAATATCGAAAGACTCTTTTCAAAACATGAAATAATTTTGAACCACCAACGCCCAAAAAATTATATTTTTTCCATAAAGATCCCCTGCATTCTTCGATGTTCCTTTGATGTATTATTTTTATCTTAATATCAGCAAGCTTAGCTGTTCGGCGAATGTAAATAAGGATTGCTGCCTTTGCCGAGTTTGGGAGGCGAATTCTTTTTATTGCGCTTGCCTTAAACTTAGACGGCTTCATCGGAAGCTCCCTTGAAGTCGTCTCTCTAATTGTAAATTAAATCACTTTCATCATTTCCCGCTTCTCCTAACGTCGTATTGTTATTCGACGGTGATAATTAACGAAGGGCCTTGGCTAAGCTACTCCGGGTGAAAGGGAGTAGAACCATATTGTGGGTTCTGTATTCTTTGGTGGTCCATCCATTCGGCCAACGTTGGTACAATTACTATTATTGATGAATGCCATCGCTGAGCACAAAGCCTCACTGGTCATTCCTTTGTCGAAACATTGATTGGATTTGTTCTTACACAAACCCCCAAGATTAGGGTTTTCTGATCCACTTGTATTTAAGTCTGGTAAATCAGGTTAGAATCCAAACTATTTTATTTCCGAATTATTCATGTTTCATAATTTTTTTATTTATTTTTATTACTTTTGAAAATAATAAAAATAAATAAAAATCTATTTCTTTAGACTCGTCCGAGAGGGGATACCCACACCGATCTTCTTGCATTCTATATCCACTTGGGCTTTTGGTTATCGTCCAAGATTATTTAAAAAAATAAATTTGCCGTGTTGCATCACCGTAAAATGCACGCCTCGCGTTCCGATCTTATTTTCGTGCCGTGCGTGTGTTTTTAGTTTTCAGTGACATGTGTTTTGGCCCTGTTTACCGGCGTGGTATGACGCTTCCCACCAACCCGACTTGAAATGCGAATACTTAGCGTTACACGTATGTCGTTGAGCTGATAAATAGTTGTATTTACGATAGTGTAACGAGCTATCTTTATTCTAGTTTTATTATTGTAGTTGGTTTATATTTGGATGTGTTTATGCGCACTTTCTTCAAGAATTGTTGCATTATCATTTGACTCTATAAAATCTATTTAAAAATACTCAAATTCGTACGTATTTCTAGTAATTTATGTTACGGTTGTTTATAAACAGAAGATTTTTTGGTTTTATTATGATATTGGAAGTTTCCATCGTATTCCCAGGCTTTTTATTAGATTGGAGTTGCATTTATTATTTGCCTTGCTATTATGTAAAAGGTTAATAGATCATTAAGTGGATTTTTGTTTTACTTAGCTGAAAAACATGATTTATTTTCACCTGTGCTCGGAACAGGAGGTATAATCTAGTATGGGCCAATCAGAAACTTCTCAGCATTTGCTCATAGCTGGTAAAAAAACACGTTTAACTCCTCAGGAGAAGCCTGTTGACTGTCGTCAACAGGCCTACCGTTCCACTAGGAGAGGGTTCGGCATTTTGTGTCCAAAAATGTTCAATTACAATGTTGTATTAAAACAATATCTTTTCAGATTTCTACCGTTAATTGTATGTATTTTGCAAGAGTAGTAATATCGACAGGTTAAAAAACTAAACTTGATTGATTCCCATTGGCCACGGTTTCGCGTGATTAGGGCTTGCCTACTGATGAGCAAATTCTCTGTCGCTCCGTATAATGAGATGGCGTTTCCGATACCAAAATGGCGTAGTCGTGTTGTTTCCATCCATTTGTTAGATCGGATAGTTGGAGCACGCGAACCGAACCTGTGTCGTGATCTCTCTACGTGGATTCTTCTCCAGGTTCAAACCATTCGGTGCCAAGTCGTGTTCGCCAAACAATCATATTATTATTCGATTCGACCCCTTATGAATTTATAAAATCTCGGAGATGATGCAAGTAAACTCCTCCGCCGAGAGTATGATTCATCTCAATTGTTTTCGGCGCACTGTGTTATCTCTGTAGAAAAATGTCTATTACTACTTTGTAACGGTATATACACGGGTCTACCAAACAATAAAATGACTCGACTGCAATCAGTGTTTTTTTTTTTTTTTTAATGGGGATTGCATTTATTATTTACCTTGCTTATTATGTACGAGGTTTATAGATCATTTAGTGGATTTTTGTTTCTTCTAGCTAATTAAATATGTTTTTATTTGAATCTGTGTTGGGAACAGGAGGGATCATCTAGTGTGGGTCAAATAGGAACTTCTCTGCATTTGCTCATTGCTGGGAGGAAACCACGTAAAACTCCTCAGGAGAAGGCGGACTGTTGACTGTCATCAGCAGACCTTCCGTTCCACAAGAAGGGGTTTCTGCATTTTGTGTCCTACTTTGGTTTATGTTACCAATGTCCTTCACTATTTTTATCATGTATGATACTACCTCTCGTGACAGTTCCTTATGAACTATCACGGATTCTAAATTCTTCCCTGCGCAATCAGTGTTAAACGCAGCAGCTAGACTAATTTTTGGAATTTCTAAATTCAGTCACATCACCCCACTACTTCACAAACTCCACTGGTTACGCTTTCCCGAAAGGATTGAGTATAAACTCTGCCTACTCATGTATAAATCAATACACAATATGGCTCCAGAGTATCTTAAGGAGCTGTGTATTCCAGATGAATTGGTTGATAGACGTCTCACGCTTCGATCGGCTACAACATCTGCAATGGGCAAAGTGATCTTACCGGTTCGCAACCAACGCACTAAATTTGGCGAGCGTGCCTTTGCTGTTGCAGGACCGACGGCGTGAAATGCTCTTCCACCAATGGTTAGAAATAGTGAGAGTGAGATGATCTTTAGAAAAAGACCGAAAACACATTTGTTTGCTAAATCATTTCCACCCTAATATTTTCCCCAATTCATTCACAGTGAAGCGCCCTTGAGGTATTTTTTTTTACGAAAATGGCGCTACATAAGTTATCCAAATTTATTATTATTATTATTATTTCAAACTTTTAAGATTATATTAAAATTTAATATAGGTGTCTCAACTTTATAAACTAGAGAAGAAGGAAATCTGAACATCCCAGGGCTTGTGAACTAATATCTGACAAAATGAGAAAATATAATTACTAACTAAAACAAATATCTTTCCATTAAGTATTTTTTCAGTTCATTCATTTTGGATTCCTGACTAGGTTCTATTTTATATGTCAGGCAGCTGGTTAATTTGGGTATAGGCAATATATTGAAAGACCTTACTAAACTAAGTAGTTTTCTTATGAATACCTTATTTTCAAAAGATTTTTTTTCGAATAAAATAACAAATAAGTATGTAGATTTTTTCCACATGAATTTTATTTTACCAGAAACTGGGTGTCGTCGTAACCGACATCATCAGACTGGTGTCGGTTACGACGAAACACGGTTGTTGGTCAAATAAAATTCATGTGGAAAAAATCTAC